>NW_019417379.1:87849-88836 GCF_000390285.2 Anoplophora glabripennis | reverse complement strand
TACACGAGATGAGGCAGGATAAAGAGGGATAATCCCCCTCGATCCCAAATCATTGAGGCCAATTTCTAGCCATAGAATAATGGCGCGAATTTGAGTTCAGAGAGTTGCAAGCGAGCAGCCGAACTGTGCGGACGTAGTTTGTGCAGTGCAGCAGTGAGTGTCAGTGCGAGAAACTGTGAAGTGGAAGCCCCACAAAACCTGTCTTTTACAATACAAGTAATATTCTGCCTTTATTAAGGTAATCTATAGAAAGAATTCGGCAATTTTATATTGCAAAATTTCTACTAACGACCGACGTTATCTCAGCCTAGGCAGAGAGACCGCCGGCATTTATTTTACAGATTTGGGTGCTGGGGAGGAGGGCACCATGTCGAGATCTCCGACCCTCATGGAGAGCGACCGCTCGAGTGGCAGCGAAGCCGGCGACAGCAGGCCTAGCACCCCCGGGTCGGTCGTGGAGACAACTAGCCGTGAGAGTGAGCTGGCAGCAGAGAATGCCAGACTACGGCAAATGATTGACGACCTCAGAGATGAGCTGAGGCAACAGAGGAAGGCGTTCGACGACCTTGAAAAGAGGTCTCGAGAACAGCACGCTGAGCTTTTAAACGCCCTCAAGGGACAACAGACCTTAAAAGGGGTAAAGCGAGGTAAGCCAGGGACCTCGTCGGGTTCCGAGGAGGAGCCCTGCAAGGCTAAAAAGAAGCCAGCTAAAGAGAACGAAGCACCTGTCCCCGAACAGGCGAAGGTCCCAGCGACGGCATCAGAGCGCGCGGCCCCTGCCGAGAAAGCCGAGAGGATACCGCCTGTCATCCTTCGCAAGAAGGAGCAGTGGACTGAGGTCAGCAGGAGTCTGACCAACAGAAAAATAAATTACACCAGGGCCAGGTTAACGGGTGAAGGCATCGCCATTCACCCGCAAACGCCTGATGATTATCGACGCCTCACGCGTGTCCTCGCCGATGAGGGGAAGGAATTTCACACCTTCTC
>NW_019417379.1:82639-84376 GCF_000390285.2 Anoplophora glabripennis | reverse complement strand
TCTTTATTACTTGCTTTTAGTAAACGACGCAGTGACTCGTTTAACTACTAGTTTCTTAAATCAATCTCAACGTAATCTAATAATAATTTTATAAATACAAATCTCTAAAACCAAGTGCAACGAATCAACGATAAATCTACGAACTTAGTGCAACTCTAATCTTTACATCCAACACATAAAGTTAAGTGAAACTTTAATCAACGTGCTTGAATGAACTGAACCAGTTTTGTCTAATCTCCGAACATTTATCTTGATCCAGCATTCCTACGCAAATCAAATCAAATTCTACTTTCTATCTACATTTTCCATACAGATACATTCTGTACAACATTCTACGACATCTAACAACGTTATTAATCAATAAATCCATCATACTTCGACAAAGTTCAATTACTAAACTACAATAATCAAACTACAAGTCAAAACTACTCTACGAAAGTGCAACGTCACGCTCTCACGTAGTCAGCGTCCTTCTTCTGTCTCTTAACTTGAGAATTAGTGTGTTAAAGCCATAAATTCAGTGTTTCATTCCTACAATCCTTTTTAGTCCTTCCCTAAGTGAAGTGAAGTGCCAAAACTCGGATTACACGAAATATTGCTGAACTACAAGCTGCCAAACTCAACTAGAGTCAACCAGAGATCAGAGGTCAACCTACAAGTTAAGCCGACACAAGGTAAGTGGCTTTACTTGTCAGTTATTGTCAGTCATCGTTAGTTATTGTCATTTTGTTATAAATTTTCTAGTCAATTTACATAACTTTATCATACTTCATATTTGTGTCCCACAAAACTTTATTTTTCTTTCTAAGTACAAACTATTTTGGTATCTAAAGATATCATGGCGCCCTGGCATTTATAAACCTACCCTGATAATTATAAAACTGTTATAAACTTTCATAAAGAGTCTAGATTTTACATTCATAACAAATTTTATTAACTCTTTTTGCATTTTTTATTAATATTTCAACTTTTATTCAACTTTAACAATAATTTTCAACTTTACTCAAACATACTTTTTTGACAAAGAATAGCTAAGAATCACTCAAAAAACCATTTTGTATGAAATTTAAGACAAATATAGAGATAGAGTTTCAAGCTAGCCGTGCAAATCAAAGGGAAAAAACCGCCCAGTTAACAGCATCGGGGAGTATATCCCGGACACCGACCAATGGGAGCGCGCGGCGCTAACAGCGAGCACGGGGCGGAGCCTACGTGTACCGCACTAGAAACGCATAAAAGCTCAACGATCTCGAATTTGAGTTCAGATGACCATCCCAGACATCCCCCTCCCCTGCCCGCTAACCTTTTCTGTTTCAGAAACCGCCAGGATTAAGAAACAAAGACAACGACAGACACACACATACACACACCCCCATACCCTCCTCACCCCTCCCCTCCCGCGCTAGTCTAAGGGCCACCTTAGCAAAGCGCATCCCAGGCTGCATAGCCGCACTACCCTACCCAACCATACCACACATAAACATGACACCACCCCCGGGGTTTACACAGACGAGCCGGCGAAGCAAGAAGAGCGCCAGAAGAAAGGGCCCTAGCCGGCGGGGCCCAGCCAGGACAAAAGGAGGTCCCACAAAGCGCCTACACCGGCCGCATTTGCGGTCGGGGTAGACGACGGATGGGGCCCACCTACGAAGGCTGTCCAGGCCTACACGAGATGAGGCAGGATAAAGAGGGATAATCCCCCTCGATCCCAAATCATTGAGGCCAATTTCTAGCCAT
>NW_019417379.1:71928-81931 GCF_000390285.2 Anoplophora glabripennis | reverse complement strand
CCATTCACCCGCAAACGCCTGATGATTATCGACGCCTCACGCGTGTCCTCGCCGATGAGGGGAAGGAATTTCACACCTTCTCTCTCCCAAGCGAGCGGCTGCTGAGGGCCGTGATCAGAGGGCTACCAGACGGAATTTCCAACGAGGAAATTCGGTCTGACCTCGAAGTACAGGGCTTCAAAATAACATTTGTTTTCAGAATGAAGAGCCGGAGGAACAAGGCCCCCATGCCTCTAGTACTTGTACAAGTCCCCCAGGAGCAAGAGGACCTGCTCAAGATGACAAGATGCTGCCACCTAGTCGTCAGGGTGGAACCGCAGAGGGCGAGAACAGAACCGACGCAGTGCCATCGCTGCCAGCGCTTCGGTCACGCGCAAAGCCGTTGCACCGCAGCTGTCAAGTGTGTAAAGTGCGGCGAGGGTCACCACTCGACAGACTACACTAAGAAGCGCGAGACCCCGGCAAAGTGCGCCAACTGCGGTGGCGAAGCAGGGCCCAGCCACGGCACCTAAGGGGGGGCCTAAAACCAACAGGAGCACGGAACCCGCAAATGTAGCCAGCATGCTGGCACAAATGCGGGAGATGTACTCCGCGATGTCGGCTTTTTTCAGTAAAATGCCATCTCTGTTACAGGAGTAAATGGCCCTCCGACTAGTGTACAGTCCTTCAGAATTGCCTCCTGGAATGTCGACGGATTCCGGGGGCGAAAAATCGAACTCAAGGAGCTCTTGCCCCGTCTAGACGTGGATGTGATGGCGATACAAGGGACCAAAGTAGAGGACGCACACACTGTTAGGATTCCTGGCTACCTAGTGTATCGTAGGGACCGAAACAGACACGGAGGAGGCGTGGCCCTGCTCGTAAAAAGAGGTATAGATCACCATATGTTGCAGGTTCCCCAGCTCGAAAACATGGAAGCCGCCGCCGTATCGATCCGTACTCGCAGGTACGGAGACATCGCCGTGGTGACCTGTTATCAGCCCCCTCAGCTCTCGCTCACCGATCATGATTTACGTGCGGTCCTGGAGACGTGGCCCCAAACCGTAGCCATCGGGGACTTTAACGCGAAATCGCCTGAATGGCACAGCACGACCACCACCACGCGTGGCAGGGTGCTTCCGCAATCCTTGCAGAACCACGAAGACGTTGCAGCGTATGGACCCGATGGACCGACGTACTACGGTGCAGTTGGAAGACCAGATGTGTTGGATATCGCTTTGCTCAGGGCAATACCGATGGACGCCGATCTGGCGACGCACTACGAGGGGCGACGAGCCATGCCCCCATTCTCCTAATCTTGGGAGATGAGCGTCGCGGCGAGGACACCGTCGCCAAGCGGCGGACCGACTGGGGCCTATTCCGCGCAGAAATGCAACGAATATGCGCACCCATCCACGCCACGAGGACAGCACACCCCCGGGCTAAGGAGACGTTAAACCAGCTGAACCGGAGGGTAAAAGCGGCTCTAGAGGAGCACTACCAGGACTCGTGGCAACGACATCTGGAGTCACTAAACCCCGAAGACCGCAGCCTGTGGATGATGCGCTAAGGACCACCCGAAAGCCTATGCCTCCGATTCACGGAGAGAACGGGATCGTCTACACTTGGTATGAAAAGGCCGAGGCATTCGCCGACAGTCTTGAATTACAGTGTAGGGAAAACCTTCTCGACGACGAAGACGAGGACCACGCCGACGAGGTGGAACGACGCGTACGGCGCTACAGACGCCAACCCGACAGGGACGACATTAGGGCGGCGACACCCGAGGAGGTGAGGGACATCCTGCGGCGCCTTAACCCCCGCAAGGCACCCGGATGTGACCAGATCGGAAACCGAATACTCAGAAAGCTCCCCCACAAGGGAGTGATGGCGCTGCTCAACATCGTCAACGCCATCCTGAGACTGCGAAGATTCCCCGCTAGGTGGAAGAAAGCCGACGTCATCTTCTTCCCGAAACCAGGTAAGAATCTAACCTTTGCTGCCAGTTACAGGCCCATCAGTCTCCTGCCGATGATGAGCAAGGTAGCGGAGAGGATCATCCTGACCAGACTGCGTGAGAGCTCGGACGAATTGCGAGTCATCCCCGACGAACAATTCGCCTACCGCAGCGGACACTCAACGGAGCAGCAGATTTTCAGGTTAGTAGAACATCTGTCCACAGGTTTCAACAACCGAGAATCCACCGTGGCAATTTTCCTGGACGTCGCCAAGCCCTTCGACAGGGTCTGGCATGATGGGCTTCTGGCAAAGATGCTCAACTTTGGCTACCCTATCGGACTTGTCAAACTGGCGCAGTCCTTCCTCAGAGGTAGGAAGCTGCGTGCGAAGGTGGAAGGGGCCCTATCCACCTATCGAGACGTCGAAGCAGGCGTCCCCCAAGGAGCCGTGCTATCACCGCACCTGTTCAACATCTATACATCCGACATGCCCAGGACAGAGCGCACTACCGTGTGCCTCTACGCCGATGACACCGCCATAACGGCCCGTTCCCTGAACCCCGATATGGCGAAGAGGTACCTCCAAAGAGCTGTAAGCCAACTAGAGGACTGGTGCAACAGGTGGAAGGTGGCGATCAACCCGGAGAAAAGCACAGGTATTATGTTTTCTCGTAGGTACCGAACGCGCCCCCAGGGACACGTGAAGTTCAACGGAGAAGACATCCAGTGGGCGACCACCGTCAAGTACCTAGGGGTAACCCTGGATCGCACGCTGACGTGGAAGCCGCACGTCGACGCTGTGACGCGCACAGCGAGATGGTGAGGGCGAAGCTTTATCCGCTTCTGTGCAGGGACAGCCGTCTCTGCCTGCGGAATAAGCTAACCCTCATCAGAGCAGTACTTCAGCCACAGCTGACATACGCTGGAACCGCATGGGGACACGCAGCGAAGACGCACCTAGCCCGGGTGCATGCCGTCGAGAATATCGCTCTCCGTTGCGCGACGGGGGCCCCTTGGTTCGTCCGCAACAGCGACATTCGCCGGGATCTGGGATTCACCTCAGCCCTGGAAGCGATCAGAGAGCGCACGAGAAAGCTTTTCAAGCGCGCCGAGATCCACAGCAACCCGCTGATCCGGAACAGGGAGAGTTCAAATTTTTCTGTCTGTTTCAGGACCGCCAGGATCAAGAGACGAAAACGACGATACACACACACACATTCCCCCCTACCTTCCTTATCCCACTCTCCCCTCCCGCACTAGCCTAAGGGCCACCTTAGCAAAGCGCTTCCTAAGCTGCAACAATCCTAAATTCAGTGATAAATCCAAGTTAATCAATTTCAACATTCACACCGTTCAGCCAAGTGCAAAAACTTACGAAACGTCGCTTCTTAAAATTCCAGTCACGCCGACAAGAATTTCGTCAACGGTTAGATCAGTCGATTACCCGAAATTGTATTATCATAAAACTAGTGTTTTATTCCTGAACCTCTTCACGTCAATCATACTTACCCTAAACCTCCTAAAATTAGTGAAGTGTACAGTGCGAGCCTTCTTCGGATTAACATCACGGTACTAAACTACCATCGCAGACTTCGAGCCAATCCAGAAGCCAGGGAGCTGCCCAATAGACGTCAAAAGCTAAGTGAATCCCTTTCTGTGAAATCGTCCGAAAAGTCGCGTATTGTTATCTTAGCTCTCAGTCAAATCAAATCAATCACACTTACTATAACCTTAGTTCTCAGTTAAGTAAAATCAAATCAGTCATACGTACGCTCACCCAAACCATTCAGACAGCATTCGAGTTTATACTTGTTATATGTGTTTATGTGTACTTGCATTTCCAAATATTAGTCTCAGGCCGGTGCGAACTTTTAAGGATATACGAGGCATAGTCAAGGGTATTTACTAAAGGCTCATTTTATTTTAACTTAATCAAAATTATATGTATAACTTTTCTGCCAAAGGCAGATGGCGCCCGAACCAACCTTAACATGGTCATCATTCAAATTAGCTTTTAAGAAAACGTTTATGTTTACTCAGAGCAAAACAAAGTGTTGGAGGAAAATGCAGAACCGTACTCAACAGGCATCTGATAATGTTAGTGTTTATTTTCATTCCAAAGTAGCTCTTTGTAAAGAACTTGAATTACCCTTTGAAGAAATTAAGGAACAAGTAGCCATTGGTTTATGGTCTAGGGAACTGAGCAATTTTATAATGTCGAAGGATCACCGTGATGAAGATAGTTTGTTTAGTGACATTATTATATATGAAAGAGCAGTTTTTGCCAGAAAAGGAAAAGACTCATTTAAGAAACAGCTGCAAGCAAATCTAATTTTACGTACTTCCCCTGTTGTGAAGTCTGAAAGCAAACCCATTTCCGTTAAGTGTTACAACTGCAACCAGTTTGGACATTTAGCCACAGCATGTCCGAATCCGAAGAGAGAACGAGGATCCTGTTACATTTGTGGATCGTTGCAACATCAACGTCAGTTATGTCCCAAAAATCGAAGTAACCAGATGACCTCATCGACTGAAGTAAAGCAGAAAGAACCAGAAAACAGCACAAATTTGGTAGAGAGACCGGCGGAGACAATTCCCTCTTACAGAATAGAAGCCAAAGTAGAAGTAGGCCCAGAAACACTATGTATTTTCCCAATATTAGACACAGGTAGTCCAATATCATTAATAGTAGAATCACTAGTACCAAAAGAACTCATTGAAATAAGTTTAGATAATCACAATTTTCAAGGAATAAACGGATCACTTCTAAATACGTTAGGCAAATTTAATACAATAGTTAAGATTAATGATGTAGAAGTAAATCAAAGCTTTTTTTATCGTAACTAAAGATACTATGAAATATTCGTGTCTATTAGGTAGAGACTTTATAGTTAATAATAAATTAGTTTTAACATTTACTGATACTGTTGAAATTAGAAAACAAATTGATTCTGTTGATTCAATTGATAGATCGTGTGATATTTTTCTAATCAATGTAATAAATGATCCAAATGAATTAGATATAGATATAAATCCACAGTTAGATCATAAGTTTATAGAAAAATTTATTCAAAATTATGTCCAGGCAATTAGACCTGAAAAACCAGAGGTTGAATACGAGATGTCGATAATAGTAAAGCCAAATCATAAACCTTTTTTCTTTAAACCACGTCATTTGTCATTTTATGAGAAAGGTGAAGTAAATAAAATTATTGAAAATTTATTATCGCAAGGCATTATTAGGAAAAGTTCATCGGAATATAGTTCCCCCATTGTTTTAGTATCAAAGAAACCTTCAGGTATTCGAATGTGTGTTGATTTTAGGGAATTAAATAAAATTTAAGAGCGAGACAATTTCCCTTTGCCTCTAATTGACGATCAAATTGACTTTTGAGAAATAAAAATTTTTTTACCCGATTAGACTTAAAAGATGTATTTCATCATGTAAATGTACATCCGGATTCTGTAAAATACACTTCTTTTGTGACCCATAATGGACAATTTGAATATTTGAAAATGCCATTTGGATTAAAAAATAGTCCAGCTATTTTTATCTTATTAAACAAGAAAAGATATGGTTGGGAATAAATTAAACAGTGGATTCTTTAGTTTAAAAAATAATTTTTTGTCATATGAAGTTACGCTCTACGGGTTTTCTTTTCCAAGCTACAGGGCGCTAAAAAATTTCAAAAAATTTAGTTTTTCTCCAATAACTTTCGAACATTAGAAGATAATGGAATGAAATTTTATCCATAGCTTAATTTGATAATCCCCTAGTAACAGGAAAAAGATTGGCTTTGTAAGTTACTCAGTGGCGTGCGTACGTATTACACCGTAAAGTTTTTCGAAGAAAATTGTGGTACGCCACTGGTAAAAACATTTTTTTAATATTTTTGTGTAATCTACATTTTATTTTAAACAAAATTACCCTCTTGCGTTTTATTCCTAGCTCTTGTCACTTTTCCGTAAATAAACGTTTTGTAAATACCATTTTTTCCTATTGCTAACATAGGAAAATGAAAATAAAAACATTATAAGTATGCTTTGACCAAGCCACCAAAATTTGTTTTCAGATGTTTTCAGACAAAACATCATTGTCAGTCATGACATCTAGCTTTCCTTAAGCGGTTGTACTTTGGTTTAGATCTGTTAGAAATGGAATACTCATTTCCAGAATTAGCAGATATGCATTTTATTTACAGCCTTGCCAAGGGGAATACTATGTTAGCTGTGCGTCTTTATGTTGAACGTTTTCCAGCTCGGTGTATTCCAAATAGGAAGACTTTTTCGAGAATTCATGTGCGCTTACGTGAAACCGGCTCGTTAAAACCTTGCACCTCCGGCGGAAGATCTCGAAATGTAAGGACAGTACAACTTGAAGTACCACATCCTTCAGATGATCGAGGTGAATCGTAAATCAAGTAGGTACTAGAAGAATTGGAAGAATGGAGAGAGTAAGTCATATGACTGTCCAACGAATCCTGCATGATAATCTGCAAAGAGTTCAGGCGCTTTCTGTCGAAGATTATGCACCACGTCTTAGATTTTGTACCTGGTTTTTAAATAAGTGCAATCGGAACTTGTTATTCCACCCATCCATTTTATTTACCGACGAAGCTGGATTTACAAGGGATGGTATAATTAATTTCCACAATAGTCATATGTGGGCTGATGAAAATCCGCATGGAATAATACAATCCCGGCACCAGCAACGATTTTCAATTAATATTTGGGCCGGAATAATTGGCGATTTTTTTTATTGGCCCCATAGTACTACCAAACAGACTAGGCGGTTTATCGTATCTGGATTTCCTTCAAACAGATTACAACCTTTATTAGAAGAAGTTCCAATTGAAACACGCCAGAACATGTGGTTTATGCATGACGGCGCCCTCAATGAAACGTTCCCCAATAAATAGATAGGTCGTGGAGGGCCAAAAGCGTGGCCTGCTCGTTCTCCCGGACTTAATCCATTAGACTATTATGTGTAGGGGGCACTTAAAAAACATAGTTTATTCCGTTCCCATTTCTGATGTACAGATTCTTCGTCAAAGAGTTGAAATTGGCTGTCAGCAAATTCGAGATATGCCTGGTATTTTTGGACGAGTAAGAGAATTTATGAGAAAATGCATTGAAAAATGTATTGAAGTTGGGGGGCAACATTTCCAGCACCTTTTGTAATCTTGTTTGTTGTTTATTACTTCTTATTACCTACTCAATAAATTCTTTAAATTCCAAGTCACTAGTGTTTTTTTATTATTGTTAAAATAATGTGATATTTTAATATCATTTTCAAAACATACAAGTCTTTTTTAATGCCTGTTTGACCATTTTCGGTAGCTGAGTCAAAGCATACATCATAATGTTTTTGTTATTTTCATTTTCCTATGTTAGCAACGGGAAAAATGGTATTTGCAAAAATTTTATTTACGGAAAAATGACAAGAGCTAGGAATAAAACACAAGAAGTTAATTTTGTTTAAAATAAAATGTAGATTACACAAAAATATTTAAAAAATGTTTTTACCAGTAGCGTACCACAATTTTCTTCGAAAAACCTTACGGTGTAATACGTACGTACGCCACTGAGTACTTACAAAGTAAATCTTTTTCCTGTTACTAGGCGATTATCAAATTAAGCTATGGATAAAATTTCATTTCATTATCTTCTAATGTTCGAAAGTTATTGGAGAAAAACTAAATCTTTTGAAATTTTTTAGCGCCCTGTAGCTTGAAAAAGAAAACCCGTAGAGCATAACTTCATATGACAAAAATTTATTTTTTAAACTAAAGAATCCACCATTTAATTTATTCCCAACCTTTACGTTACACCCTGTATATTTTGATGATATTTTGATTGCTATTGAGACAGCGTCTGAAAATTTAGATATTTTAAATAAAGTATTTGATTTGCTCGTTAGAAATCACCTTGAATTAAGACTAGATAAGTGTTCGTTTTTACAAAATCAAATTGAATTTTTTGGTTATGTCATAAACAAAGACGGTATTACTCCAAATGCGTATAATCTTGAAGCAGTGAATATGTTCCCAGTACCGCGAAATTTCAAAGATGTCCAAAGTTTTTTAGGGTTAACTTCATATTTTAGGCGATTTATTCAAAATTATGCTGTCATTGCTAAACCTCTGTATGATCTTTTAAGAAAAAATGTTAAATTTATTTTTGGAAACGAGGAACTTCAGGCCTTTGAAACGTTAAAGACTTTATTAACAAAAGAACCTGTTTTAAAAATATACAATCCAAAAGCAGATTCAATTACATTGTGATGCTTCCTCTTTAGGGTTCGGTAGTGTCCTTATGCAAAGACAAACGGATGATGGAAGATTTCACCCAGTCTTTTATTTTTCAAAAATAACTAGTCCGACTGAAAGTAAGTTTCATAGTTACGAACTCGAAATGTTGTGTATATTTCATTCTTTAAATCGTTTTAGATTTTACTTGCAAGGAATTGAATTCAAAATAATTACAGACTGTAATAGTATTAAATTAACTTTGCAGAAGATATAAATCCTAGAATTTTGCGTTGGTCGTTAGAATTACAAAATTATTTATATACAATAGAGCATAGATCAAGCAAACAAATGACTCATGCTGATTGTTTATGTAATGTCCTTACTTCACTTTTAATATTAGGAAAAGAAAAACTCGGTCGATTTCGAGATAACGTATATTTCTCTGCCACATACCAATACAGACTGACTCTCGCGTAGCACATTCATTAATAAAAAAACACAGGCACAGTAAAAACACATACACTATTTAAATACAAGGTCGGTATCCAACACCCTTCTCCCTTGTGAAAATTTTGTCATAGAACACATTGTTTACAATATATACAAAAAATATCCTAAAATAGAAAAATTATTTACATCAAGTGTATATTAAACGTTCAATTGGTTTAACATTTCTTTTAGGTCTATATCCTTCAGGTGAGTTGGTCAAATCCACGATACTTAACCTTTCAGGAATATCCGGTCCAGCAAGAGTACTTGGTAAGCTAGATTCCTTTACACAAAATTTTTTTATTTGATTCAAGTGTCTTTTCCAAATTACATTGCCTAATTCCGGAATTTGAACCAAGTATGTTCCGCTGTTTAATTATAGCTTTAATCCACTTCGGTTTATTTACCTCTCGATAGTCTTTTACAGTCACTTTTTCCCCCACTGTAAAAACTAAGAACCGTCGACCTCCGTAATACTCTTTTTGTTTTGCCTGTTTAATTAGCACGCGATTTTTATTTATTTCTGAAATAGGTTTTCTCAAATTTATGTTGGAGGGCATTATGTTATCAAATCTAGTACGTAACTTCCTTTTAAAAATTACATCTGCTGGACTTACGCCTGTAGTAATGTGTGGCACATTACGATAATCAAAAAGAAAGTTATGCAACACTTGATTTATATTAACATTTTGCTGTGTACCCAAAGACTTTTTTAGAGCACTTTTGACCGTTTTGACCGCGTTTTCAGCAGCACCATTCGAAGAGGGATGAAATGGTGGTGACGTAACATGAATTATTTGATTTGATTGTAGAAAAACTTGAAACTCATTAGAACAAAAGGTCATAGCGTTATCTGTTACAATCTCTTTTGGTAGACCAAATCGTGCAAAAACTGATCTTAAAATCTCAATGGTAGCTTTTGAAGTTATGTTGTTCATAGCAAAAACTTCCAACCATTTGGAATGCGCATCTATTATTATTAAAAATTGTTTATTGAAGATTGGGCCCATAAAATCTAAATGTATACGGTACCAAATCTCCTCTGGAAATGGCCAATTATTTAAAATTGAATGATTTGGGTTTGGCTTATATAACAAACAATTTTCACAAACGCGGCAAATATTTTCGATATCTTTATTAAGTCCTGGCCACCAGACATATGACCTGGCCAAACTTTTCATCTTAACAACTCCTAAATGAGATTTATGCAAGTCTGCTAAAATTTGATTACGTAATATTTCTGGAATAACAAGGCGGTTGTTCCATATGATACATTCAGAATCTATGCTTAACTCGTCTTTTAATTTAAAATAAGGTTTCAAATCA
>NW_019417379.1:54034-71360 GCF_000390285.2 Anoplophora glabripennis | reverse complement strand
TATGCAAAAAGGCCAAAGACACGCCCGCCAGGTGTGCAAATTGCGCCGGGCCACACCCCGCCAGCTATATGGGGTGCCCTCAGTACCCCAAAGCTAAAAACACGAAAACACAAAACACAAACACACACACGACACAAAACAATGCACAAACACACATACAGCCCCTCCTACCCACCCCAAACACAACCCCGGGACTCACATACGCTGACATGACCAGAAAAACACAAAACACAAAAACAAAAACACAACACCTCACCACACGCACACACAGACACGACACCCTCCCAACCGAGCGCGGCGGCCCTGATTGACGCAACAAAGCGTCTTCAGAACTTCTGCATTCAGCTGACGACCATGGTGTCGAATGCAAAAATTATTCGACTTCTAATGGCTCGTCGGCCTTCCTAACCCTCCTCGCTGAGAATTTCGTCCTGGAACCTTGACGGGTTCCGGGACTTGTGTACATCTTGAACCGTCTAAACATAGACGTTATGGCTGTCCAGGAGACCTATCTTAGCGAGGCATCCCGTACCTCCATCCCTGACTATGACATATACAGACACGACAGAAACAGTAACGGAGGTGGTGTTGCACTCATAGTAAAGAAGTGCATCGACCATTATCCGCTGCAACGGCTCCTAACTCAAAACACAGAGGCCGTGGCGATAGCGGTGAGATCGCTACGGCATGGAGACGTTGCGGTGGTGTCCTGTTACTACCCACCTAGACTACCACTACTTGATAATGACTTCGACAAAATCCTTTCCTGGCCCCAGACAATTGCCATCGGGGACTTCAACGCGAAGTCCCCCATATGGCACAGCGGAACGACGACCACAAGAGGTCGCGTCCTGCTGAATTACCAAGACAGACACGACGACTTGACGATACTCGAACCGATAGAACCGACACATTACGGACCCGTAGGACGCTCCGACGTCATCGACATTGCCCTCTTAAAATCTATACCGTTAAATGCCCAAATATCCGCCCAATACGAAGGGTCCCCCTCCCACAATCCAATATTTCTGGATCTGGGGCGAAGACAGAGATATAAAGGTACCTTCACGAGGACGTTCACTGACTGGGAGCGTTACCGAGCAGTAATGCAAGGAAACATGGCGCTCCCAGTCATCGAAACCACCCATGATCTGGAGGCGGCAATCCTCTCCCTTGAGACTGACATTAAAAACGCCCTGACTCAGACTACGACGGAGACCACTGTCCCCCGACTGACAAACCTCCGGGGCACCCTCCCCGATGACATAAAAAACTTAATACGTGACAGACGACGTGCGAAACGGCTTGACATCCGCACCCGCCTCCCCCGACACAGACATGACTTAAACGTACTTAACAGACGGGTGAAGGCGGCTCTGGGTGAACTGGCCCAGGATAACTAGGCTAGGCACCTGGAGTCACTTGATCCATAAGACAACAGCCTCTGAAACGCAGAGGGCCCTACGAAAGACCGCTCGCCGTAAAATTCCTCCAATCCACGGTAGTGTGGGGGTGGTTTACACGAACCAGGAAATGGCCGAGGCTTTCGCCGATAGCCTGGAACTGCAGTATAGACTGCCTCAGCTGCCCGACGAAGACGAGAAACTCGAGATAGTGGCTGAGCGCGCGGCCCGACGCGTCGACAAAGAGCCAGACAATGACTTCATCCCCCCCGCAACTCCTGATGAACTAAGACTGACAATACGCAGACTTAAAAACAGAAAAGGCCCCGGACCCGACAATATACATAACACGACACTTAAACGACTACCACACAAGGGCCTCATGGCCCTACTAAACATAACAAACGCGACACTCAGACTAAGACACTTCCCTACCCGCTGGAACAAACATAATCCTTATCCCAAAACCCAACAAAGATCACACCATCCCATTACCGGCCCATTAGTCTGCTCCCGGCTATAAGCAAAGTGGTAGAAAAAATTATCCTAACCCGTATCCAATATCCAACCAATATCCCATATCCTTTACCAAACTCATAAAATCCTACCTACACCACCGAAAATTCCGCATCCAAGATTCCCTTTCCACCACCCGTCCCATGGAGGCCAGTGTCCCCCAGGGCACCGTACTGTCCCCACACCTATACACTATTTACATACACAGACAATAAGACAAAACGCGGAGAAGCGGTTTGACGTAGCCGCTAGACATGACAATCCTCTCCTTAGGCAAGCCGTTGAGTACGTACCCGACGTGACCGACAGACACAAAAGACCTAGACACCAACTTTTTGACCCTAGGTGACCACCCCAACGACATCCTACCCTGCCCGTTAACGTTTTCTGTTTCAGAGACCACCAGGATCAAGAAACGAAGACAACGACACACACACATATACACCCCCCATACCCTCCTTACCCCACCCCTATCGCGCTAGCCTAAGGGCCACCTTAGCAAAGCGCATCCCAGGCTGCATAGCCGCACTACCCTACCCAACCATACCACACATAAACATGACACCACCTCCGGGGTTTACACAGACGAGCCGGAGAGCAAGAAGAGCGCCAGAAGAAAGGGCCCTAGCCGGCGGGGCCCAGCCAGGACAAAAGGAGGTCCCACAGAACGCCTACACCGGCCGCATTTGCGGTCGGGGTAGACGACGGATGGGTCTCACCTACGAAGACTGTCCGATGGGGCCCACCTGTAGGCCTACACGAGATGAGGCAGGATAAAGAGGGATAATCCCCCTCGATCCCAAATCATTGAGGCCAATTTCTAGCCATGGAACAATGGTTGTCTATAAATATACGAGGTAAGTCTTATTTATTTGGAGTATTATATCGTCCTCCAAAAGGCAATGTAAGCTCTGGACTGGAAGCTCTCGATCACACGTTATCCTTACTTATGCCCGCATATGATGCTGTGATTATAATGGGTGATTTAAATGTTAATTTATTAGAGAATGACATTAATACCCATAAACTAAACAGTTTGTTTGAAATTTATGATTTAAATCAAATAATAGCTGAACCCACCCGTATCACTCGTACTTCAAAGTCATTACTTGATATCATTGCTATTTCTAATAATGAATCCTTTAGCGGCGTGAATGTTGTGGATATTCCAGGAATATCTGATCATTTTCTAACATTATGTAATTTAAGCAGTATCAGCATTGGTAATAATATTAAATTTCTAACATATAGAGATTTTAAAAATTTTACTGAGCAATTGTTTGTTTATGATTTAATGAAATTGATTGGGATTTTACACCCTGAACAATGTGCATGCTCCTTTCAGAACAGTACGTGTTTCTAAACCACAAGCGCCCTGGCTAACTCCTACTATAAAGGATATGATTAATTTACGTAGTGATGCTTTTAGAAAATATAAGAAAACTAAACTTCAAACTGATTTTAATTTCTATAAAGATTTACGTAATTATATTACATGGGCAATACGGAGAGAGAAACGAGCCTATATGGATTTTGTTTTCAAAAATCGAGATAGTAAAAGCACTTGGAAGGCGTTAAGGTCTATGGATATTGTTAAAAATAAAATTGCTGGAGGTGAAATACCTGACTCTATATGCAACGTTGATGACATCAATACTTATTTTATTTACAGTGCTAATATTTATAACAAAGATTATAAAATCTCTGAAGATAAATACAAAAGTTCACCTAGGAAAAAAACTTTTTACGTTTAAAACTATAAATAGTGATACTATATTAAGACTTATTTATAAAATTAAAACAAAGTCTGTAGGTTTAGACGGCATTTCAATTAAAATGCTTATTATAGTAAGTACGCACTTAACTCATTATATGACACATATAATTAACACATACTTACGTACTTCGACATTTCCATCAGCTTGGAAGCATTCTACTATTTTACCGCTTGCAAAAATATCTACCCCATCAGAAATTTCACATTTACGTCCTATAAGCATACTGCCGGTTATGTTAGAGATCTTGGAAATGGTTATATATCAACAGATCAATGAATATGTTTTAGCACAAAATATTATTCCTCCAATTCAATCAGGGTTTAGACCAAATCACAGCACTGTTACAGCTTTATCTCAAGTAGTCGATGATATACTTCGTAATACTGATAACTGCAAAGTCACCTGTTTAATTTTGTTAGATTCAGTAAGGCGTTCGATACTTTGAACCAGAAACTATTATGTAAGAAATTAAACTATTTTGGGTTTGATACACGG
This sequence comes from Anoplophora glabripennis, assembly GCF_000390285.2. Lineage (NCBI taxonomy): Eukaryota > Metazoa > Arthropoda > Insecta > Coleoptera > Cerambycidae > Anoplophora > Anoplophora glabripennis. The sequence continues at coordinate 67,168 of NW_019417379.1, read as the reverse complement.
TCTACCGCTCTCATAGAAAGATTTTCTTTATTCTAGAACTCAAAGGGTATACCTATCTAAAATCCAAAGTATCTAAACCATTACCTGTTCAATATGGAGTCCCACAGGGATCTATTTTAAGTCCTTTGCTATTTTCCATATATATTTCAGATTTTTATGAAGCTGTCTCTTTTTGTAATATACATCACTATGCAGACGATACTCAATTATATTCTGGTTTTAGTTTGGACAATCGCAGAGATGCTAATACTAAAATCAATCAAGACTTAAGCTCACTTTATAAGTTATCTCTTGAGCACAGATTAAAATTAAACCCAAATAAGTCGCATGTTTTATTATTTGGCCCTAAACAAAGAAGATTAGCAGTGGAAAATTCCTTAAAAATTATTTTAAACAATAATACATTGGATATAATTAGTGAATGCAAAAATTTAGGACTTTGGTTTGATTCAGATCTAAGTTTCACTAAGCACATAAATCAGTTGTTAAAAACGTGTTATAAAACTTTAAAACTACTATACCCACAGAGACAAGTTATGAATCAAAATTTAATACTACAATTATGTGAATCATTAATTATTTCTAAATTATCTTATTGTGATGTTGTGTATGGTCCAAATCTATTACAGAATCATAGATCCAGACTCCAGAGGTTGCAAAATTCATGTTTACGTTTTTCTTATGGTATCAGGAAATTCGATCACAAGTCACAAGTATAAAGATGCTGGATGGTTAAAAATTGTTGATATGTTCAAATATCATTTTATATGCTTTACACATAAAATACTCACCACTAGTACACCTACTTATTTATATAATAAATTAATTAAATTAGGTAATGTAAACAATAAGAGATCTTCACGTAATAGAAATACCCTGGTAACTCCCAAACATAAAACTGCCACCTTTACTCGTAGTTTTTCATATTTAGCCCCAAAATTGTATAATCAGTTACCAAATGAGATTAAAAATTTTGCTTTAATTAATTTCAAAAAAAAGATTAAAATCTCTTGTTGGAGACTTACACCTTTAATATACGTGGTATTTTATCACTGAAATTTGGACATCAATGATTTATCTGGCTAATTTGAGATGGACAAATATACAGGGTAGCCCATCGAAAACGTACCGCAAGGCATTACAGGGTAGTAAAGAACTTTTCGGCAAAATCCAAAAACAGGTCAAATTTGTTTCTGAGGGGGACAACTTTTGGCTCAAAAGGCNTATATATATATATATATATATAAGTACAAAATTTATCAAAAATATCTCAAAAAGAATTAAAAATATGATTTATGTAAACAAATTGGCAAAATTAAATTGACTTGTTTCGAGGTTTTCGTTAAAATCTCTTTTTAGGGGGTGAAACATTATAAAATTAAAAGTTTTTACTTTTTGTTTAAACGAATAATTTTTTCTATTAGCCTAAAATGGATTTAAACGGATGCAAACTACCCCTCATGTTCACCCCCAGAAACAGTATTGCCGTGATATCTCGGGTTCTAATCAATATTTTGGAATGAAATAAAGTGGAAACTACTTCTTATAAAAAAGTGAAAAAATGTATTTTTCAAACAAAATGGAAATTATTTCTATTGAACTATTGATTGAACAGAAGGAATGATTCACAAGCAATCTTACCTGTAATTTGTTTTTTATTGAAAATTTATGAAAATAAGAAAAAAGTATAATTTTACCATCTACAAACCGGAGGATGCAATCCCTAATGTTCAATGGACTGTGAATCGTCCTATTTAGTAGCCGTTTTTCATTTTGCTTAATAAAAAAAAATTGATAGAGCCGATAGAGGACAGTGTCAACTTGACATCGTTTTTATTTGACTGCTCATTATTTTAATCTTTAAATATTATTAGGAAATCATTGGGTACCTATTATCTGTTTTTTTAAATAGTTTTTATAACAGAGTAGGTAACTGAAATATGTGGATTTTCATTTTCATATCGATAACCAGTCCTGTGTGTACATATAGTAATACCTATTTGTTTGAATCAAAATTTTACTGTTATTGAAAATTGAATATTTGAAAATATTGTTTTAATACTTAAGAAAATGAGTTCTATGGAAGAGGTATTGGCTATTCTATTTAAAGAGGAAGAAAAGCGCCAAAGAAAAAAGCACACAAGATTTTGGATTCATACAATTAACAGAAATAGAAAGTAGAGGGTGAATTTGAAACTTTATTTAAAAAAATGTTATTGGACGAACAGCGATTTTTTTCAGTACTTCCGTATGTCATCTGGAAAGTACAATGAGCTACTAGAGATTATTCACGAAGACATTTAGTTGCAAAATACAAGATTTAGACGCTGCATACCACCTGTAGAAAGGCTGGCCGTTTGTCTAAGGTAATTTCTTTTAAATTTCGTGTAGGCACGTTGCCGATTTACTTCGATTTTAAACGATTCATTCATGGTACACGATCATCAAAAACATTCGCATTAGATACTCTCTAGCTCGTCTCGATCGCATCGCGGTTTCCCGAGCAAGGGGAGCTGCCTCCCCCATAGAAATTCGAAAAGAGTACAACAATTTTCTTAAGCTAAGAAAATATTTAGATTGGAAATTTTTAATAAAATATTTTATTTACTTAAACTTAATTCACTACTTTATTTTTTTTAAACAATTGTAATAAATTAGTATAAATATTAGTTTACAAAAAAATTTAAAGACATAAAATTTTATGTTAAAGAGTAGTACTTTTCCATATTTTAAAAATTTAGCTCTGAAATTCTAAATTAAAAAAAAATTTATCTATAGGAATCAGAATAAAAGTTTACAGTGCAACTAAAGCTATATATGTAACCTACCAATTTTATATAGGGGCAATGAAAAATAGAACAGAAGAATAAAAACCTGGCTGAGAAATATACTATGGTACAAAATCGTCTCAATGGCCTAGCAATGATAAGTATACACAGAAAGCTTATTTTTGACAACCATGAAGATTTTACTAATAAAGCGGACGACAAATTTTCAAAAAATCCAAAAAGATTATATTTTACTTAATTTTCGTTGAATTTATTTATTTTTTTAAATATTTGTATATTTTTTTGTTTTTCTTTTATTAAAAAGGTTTTATTAAAAGTATTTCTATAAAAAATGAATTCACTGTACCTATTTCTACCTATAATTTATATTTCTCCCATGCTCTCTCTTATCTTGCCCTCCCTAGCCCATTGCCTGGCGACGCCCTTGCTCCCGAGATTCTTTGGAAAAGATCGGTAGAGGACGCGACGCGACCGCGACCAGCTCGCGAACGTCTAGAGCGAATGCATACATTAGAAAACATGGGAAGGAACTCTACCGCGCGCGATCGCGACTAGCACGGTCCGCGACGGGACGAGACCGCGACCGTCGAGTGCGTTCTCTCCTTTAAGGTTCAACCAGTGGTGTACAACTGGACGCCCCTGTCCTCATCACCTTTTTTATAATAATTTTTTACAAGTTATTATAATGGATTCTAATGCACAAAATACGTAAAAAAGGTAACTTTAATTTTTTCCCTAAGATTCGCTGTTTTCAAGTTATCCATTATTCATACTAATATAATCCCCTTGTGGCAGACATTTCTAACCATAATATTACAAGAATATTTATGTTTATGCTTAAAAGTAAGTGGAATTTGTAAGCACATCAACAAAATTCTTTACTCGTTTCCACACCACCTGTGAGGTAGAGTTCCTTACGCGTTTTAGTTTTCCCGGAAGCCTAACCCACTATCTTTACAAATAAGAACAACTTATATCAAAATAAGAATAAATGTACATTTACCAAAGGCGAGGGGTAGTGAATTTTCTGCATATTTGATTACAAGAAAATCCTCATGAAATTCGAACAAGATCTTTTCAACACGAATTTTCTGTGAACGTGTGACTCGGAATAATTCGCAACAAAGTTTGTGGACCTTTCTTCTTGTCACCCCGTCTAATTTCCTTGCGATTGTGACTTTGAGAAACAACATAACAGACAGACAAGAAACGCAAACCACCACGTACTCCCCCGAAAGGGGAACTCCTAATACGATCAATACACACACAAACAAACACACACCCAAACACACACCAAGACAAACATGACGGACCCTGACCACGACAAAGACATCAACATGGACGACGACGAGACCAATGAGAGATCCTCTTCAAGGACCTCCTCCATCTCCTCAGACTCCCCAAACACCACGACAAACTACAAATACAGACATTGACAAAACAAATTGGAGACATGCAAATAACGCTAAAACAATCTGACGAAAACACAATTAAACTACACGATAAACTTGACAACTTAGTTAATAGACAGACACAAGACAACACATACACATTCCCCCAACCCTTCCCTCCCCCTCACGCACAGACAAACGCAAAAAGGACACAATAGAATCCTCTAGCGATGATGAGGCCTCTAAACACAAAAAAATATTTAAAAAACAAAACAAACAACACGCCCCCAAATACATACACCGACCACAAGTACATACAACATACACAAAACACAAAAACAGACCACAAATACATAACAAGACACACAGAAATAGACAGACAAACCTCTTCAAGTCCCCCCCTCTACGAAAACAAGAACGTTGGACGCAAATACAAAAACTACTAAAGACACAAAACATTAACTATAACAAGGCCAAACTGATAAAAGACGGCGTAGGCATTTACCCTAACACTCCCAAAGACCATAGACTAGAGAATTAACAAAGACTTTAACAGGCAAAGGCGAAGAGTACCACACCTTCACCCTCAGCGAAGAAAAAACGCCAAGGGTGGTGCTACGTGGAATATCCGCGGGTATTCCACCAAGTGAGGTCCAACTTGACCTCGCAAGGCTCAATAGTGTACCGCATGGCGAAAAAACAAAATAAACAAAAAATGCCCCTAGTCTTAGTTCAGGTCCCACCGGACCAGGAGGACATCTTGAAGGTAACCCGCTGTTACTCGCTCGTAGTTCGAGTAGAGCTGCTGCGAAAACAACGGGTTGCCACACAATGTCACCGGTGCCAGCGATTTGGCCACGACCAGTCTCGTTGCACAGTGGAGTCAAAGTGCGTAAAATGCGGCGAAAGCCACAGCACATACGTTTGCCCAAAAAACAAAAGATACGCCCGCCAGGTGTGCAAATTGCGCCTGGCCACACCCTGCAAAGCTATAAACACAAAAACACAAAACACAAACACACACAACACTACACAAACACAGACCCTCCTACCCATCCACAACCCTTGGACTTACATACGCTGACATGGCTAGAAAAACAAAAAACAACACAAAAACAAAAACACAACACCTCACCACACGCACAAATTGACTCTACATCCTCCCAACCAGGCGTGATGGCCCTGATTGACGCAACAAAGCGTCTTCAGGACTTCTGCGTCCAGCTGACGACCATAGTATCGAATGTGCAAAAATTATTCGACTGCTAATGGCTCGTCGGCCTTCCCAATACTCCTCGCTGAGAATTTCGTCCTGGAACCTTGACGGGTTCCGGGCCAAAAAATGGAACTCGTGGACATCTTGAATCATCTAAACATAGACGTTATGGCTGGCCAGGAGACCTGCCTCAGCGAGACAGCCTGTGCTTCCATCCCTGACTATGACATATACAGACATGACAGAAACCATAACGATGGTGGTGTTGCACTCACTCAATAAAGAAGTGCATCCGCTGCAGCGGCTCCAAACTCAAAATACAGAGGCCGTGGCGATAGCGGTGAGATCGTTGCGGTGATGTCCTGTTACCACCCACCCATACTACTACTACTTGTCAATGACAAAATCCTATCCTGGCCTCAGATAATTGCCATCGGCGACTTCAACGCGAAGTCTCCTATATGGCACAGCGGGACAACGACCAGAAGAGGTCGCGTCCTGCTGAATTACCAAGACAGACATGACGACTTGACGGACTCGGACCGACAGACCCGACACATTACAGACCCGCAGGACGCCCTGACGTCATAGACATTGCCCTCTTAAAATCTATACCGTTAAATGCCCAAATATCCACCCAATACGAAGGGTCTTCCGCCCACAATCCAATATTTCTGGATCTGGGGCGAAGACAGAGATATGAAGGCACCTTCACGAGGAGGTTCACTGACTGGGAGCGGCAATCCGCTCCCTTGAGACTGACATTAAAAACGCCCTGATCCAGACTACGACTGAGACTATTGTCCTCCGACAGACAAACCCCCCGGGCACTCTCCCGGAAGACATAAAAAACCTAATACGTGACAGACAACGTGGGAAACGGCTTGCCACCCGCACGCGCCTCCCCCGACATAGACATGACTTAAACGTTCTTAATAGACGGTTGAAGGCGGCTCTGGGTGAGCTGGCCCAGGACAACTGGGCTAGGCACCTGGAGTCGCTGGATTTACAAGACAATAGATTCTGGAAAACGTAGATGGCTCTGCAACAGACCACTAGCGGTAAAATTCCTCCAATCCACGGCAATACAGGGGTGGTTTACACGAAACAGAAAAAGGCCGAGGCATTTAAGACTGACAATATGCAGACTTAAAAACAGAAAAGCACCCGGACCCGACAATATACATAACACGACACTTAAACGACTACCACACAAGGGCCTCATGGCCCTACTAAACATAAACGCGACACTCAGACTAAAACACTTCCCTACCCGCTGGAAAACAGCAAATATAATCCTTATCCCAAAACCCAAAAAAGACCACACCTTTCCATCCAACTACCGGCCCATTAGCCTGCTCCCGGCTATGAGCAAAGTGGTAGAAAAAATCATCCTAATCCTCTTAAAAACCCACTCCCAAGAACTGCAAGTCATTCCAGACGAGCAGTTCGCCTTCCGACCCAATCACTCCACCGAACTCTAAATCCTTCGCCTTACCGAGCACATCACGGCGGCCTTCAACAGGGTACAGTACACTGGTGCTGTCTTCTTGGACGTCGCAAAGGCCTTCGATACGGTTTGGCACGAAGGTCCACTGATGAAAATACTCACCTATCAATATCCCATATCTTTTACCAAAATCATAAAACCGCACCTACACCACCGCAAATTCCGCATCCAAATCCAAGACTCCCTTTCCACCACCTGTTCCATAAAGGCCGATATCCTCCAGGGCATCGTCCTGTCCCCTAACCTATATACAATTTACAACAATCCACATCCTCCCAACACCAACGTATACCTATACGCCGACGACCTGACAATCACTTCCCAATTCGTGAATCCTAGACATTCCGCCTCCCTCCTCCCAAAACTCCCTAGAGCAACTTGAAACCTGGTGCAACAGGTGGAAAGTCAAAATTAATCCCAACAAAAGTTCGGCTATCCTTTTTACCAAACGAAAAATCCCACAAAACCCACTATCCCAGGAGCCCATCTCCTGGGATCGACAAACACGATACCTGGGCGTGACGATGGACTAACGTCTCAGTGGAAACCGCACATCGTGAAGACGGTGGCGTAAACGAGGACCACCAGGGCTAAGCTCTATCCCTTAATCAAAGGAGGAAACACCCTCAGTTTAAGGGATAAGCGAACGCTTATGAAGGTGGTACTTCAACCGCAGGTAACCTACGTTTCCACAGCGTGGGGTCAGTTTATGGAAAACATAGCCCTCCACACGGCCATTACGTACTAGATAGACTAAATTGCGCGTGGTAAATCTGAAAATGCCCTAAGTCACGTGACTCTAGACTAGTTTCATCTCACTTTACATTTTGCCCCCTGTCCTATCTACATTCCATCCATAGTTTACTATATTAGAACTATGACATCTGTAGTCGGGCACGTCGGCGGACTACATTTTTTGCCATAAGCTTAGAAATCTTAGTACAATACTTCAGTCAACGTTGCAGATTCGAATTCTATAAAAGTACGTGTCACTTGTCTGAAAGATTTCTTTCAATTCATGATAGACGTCACTGTAATCGACGAAATTCAATTTTTCTCCGTTTCTCCTAGTGAGAACCTATGTACCATTTATAATTCTGCAATGTGTTTCCAATAAAAAATACCACGTTTTATGTAAATACTCGATATTCGTCGAAAAAAAAGTTTATTCATTTTACAAATTTCGAACAATTGGGAAATTGTTACCTGTAGAAATTTAAATGGCTGGTGAATAAACTACTTTTAGCGTACCTAGAAACAACGACGTGGATATAGTAGTTTTCTGTTCCTTTCGGGATGATTAAAATTACTTGTTTCTTAAAGTTATTTCTTTCACGTTTATTTTGTGTTTTTGCAGTCACAAAAATCTCGAAGAAAGAAATAACACAAACGTTAAATGTAAACATAATAAAACATTTTTATAATAATTATGTTTAATAAAAGAAATGGTATCTTTAAAACAAAATACAAAAATACACCTCATTTGGCAACAGATTTAATAAGCACCCCGATAAATCACAACCGAAATAAATCGCATTGATCAAGTATCCTAAAAAGGACGCCTGTTCCTGGGTTACGATAACAGTAGTTTCTTGGCGTCATTTTTCAGTAACTGAAAATTTGAGAAATAAATTTTGTTTTAATCTAATTTTGATTATTTACAGCGAAAACGTGGTATTTTAGTGCAAACGTATTGCAAAATTTTGTGCATAGGTTTAGTAGAAATAGAAAAATTGAAATTCTTCAATTACAGAGCCATCTATCATAAATATACAAAAATGTTTTGGACAAATCGATGTACTTTTAGTCGTTGAATCCGAATCTACATTAAAAAATTGGGGTTCCTATAAGATGTATTTTTTAAACAATGTCCTGGATATTATTTTAAATTTTATGAAAACAATTGTTATGTCAGAACAAAAAAAGAGAGAAAACTAGTTTTAATAAACAACAAATATTTTCTTTGGAATTCTATTTTATAAAGTGCTCAAAGTTCACCATTTACCTCCCGATAGTAATGAATTCGCTTAACAAAATTTTGTACTGAATCTAAAAGAGTGTTACGAGGAATAGTGGAAATTTCATGCAACTCTTCGATATTTTGCGAATTATTTTTGTAGACTACATTTTTTATGTAATCCCACAAAAAAAAGTCAAGCGGAGTAATCTCGGAAGACCTAGCTAACCATTCAATTGCCTCTCTGCGTCCAATCCATTTATCAGGAAAACTTTCATCCAGATATGCCTGTACCACACGTCCAAAATGTAGAGGAGCCCATGTTGAAACCATATTTGTTCTGACGGTTAACTGGGATTGTTATTGTTCGGGAATAATCTTCATAGCTCTGGAATAATATGTTCTTGAAGAAATAATAAATATTGCTCAGAGGTGAAATTTCCGTTTATAAAATAGGGTTCTATAACATGTCCACTAATAATGCCACACCAAAAATTTACTTTCTGTGGTCATTGGGTGTGAATTTCCTCCATCCAATGTGGATTTTGGTCTGACCAATATCTACAGTTGTGTCGGTTTACGTGCCCGTTTAAACAAAATGTATATTCGCCAGAAAACAATATGTGGATGAGAAAGTTGACATTTTCGTTTAATTGATCCATAATAACTTCGGTAATGCACATCGTCTATTTATCGACCAAGTCGTCAGGTCCAATTTTAAATTTTCCTCCAATTTAAACGCAGCACTATGATTGATCGAACACGTGACTTAAATCGATTGAAAGAATACTATAATGTTAATTTTTTGTAGTTCACTATCATTTCCCCGTCTTCCGTTACACTCTTTTACCTAGATATCAAATTATGATTTATGTTAACTTAGAGATTTCAAAGCAAATAAGGTATTGATTGTAAACATGTTTTTGACACTCCTTTAAATTTTGCTTTCTATATTAAATTTGCTGAAGTAGATGTCTTATGAGCATGTTTTTAAATTTCTATTTTTAATTTTAAATTTACCCGCATTTGCTTAGTACGAATTTAGTTAGAACTCTGCTTGTTCATCTTTAACTTTGAATTTACCGTTTCTCACAAATCGTTTCATTTTGAAATTACCGCCACCTTCCTAACAATCTCTAATGCGCAAACGTTTTAATTTTAATTTTGAATATACAGGAAATCCCTAAGTCAATTGCTTATATGCAGATGTTGAAATTTAGGGTTTGGACTAACCTAACCTCATAACTCAACTTGAAACTAGAGTCTCTAATTGGTTGCACAAGTGAGGACGAAACCCTAGAAGGGGGCCCAAAAGTTGGGAGGTGAGGATGATCTCAACTGGGGCCATTCTCACTCACCCTAACTGTATTGCCTCTGAAAGGTCCACATGCTGAACGTTCCACTTTAGCCAATAGTGAATGCAGTTGGATCAACCACTCAGTCACTCGCCCGGTACGTGTCACACAAAATTAAAGATTTAGTTAGAAAGACCAGATACTACTAAGTTTTGACATGAGGTTATTGATAAAAGTGCGAATTAAAGAAGTTTTAGAAAAATGTTATCGAAGGTTTATTATAAAAGACAAGGATGAAAATAGAGTAGACTTGGTGGACAAGTGTGTACTGAATAGACATTCTTCTCCTTTAGGGATCAGTTTTATGAACAAACTGAAACAGAAACTATGTGTTAGAATTCTTTGAGAAAAAAACAGGTTCAGGTTTATTGACAATGATATTTGTTATCTGGAATGAAATGTATCCGATCAACTTCGCCATAAAAATGAAAAAAACGGTATCACACTGTTCCTAGATGTTTATGTAAAAAAACACAGAAGTCATCCTAGGGAACAGTGCTCATAGAAAACTAACTTATGCGGATAGATTTCTGAATGCTGATTTTCACTACTACCCAGATCAGAAACAAGATATCGTCAGCATATTCATATTACAGTGGCTCTATACAAAACAGTGGCGACAATAGCGACTAGACCCCATCCATCCGCCATGTTGCATCCAATGTCAAATTAAAAGTAACTTTTATAAAAAATAATTTAAGTGCAAAATTATTTTACTTATAAATTTTTCGCACAGATTTAAGCAAATAACTCCCTTGGAAAGTGATTTTAAATAATGAATGAATGTAAAATCTACTGTGCAGTAGGAAAATAAATATATAATAATAGCAAATATTGGTTATTATTTTCTGGGCAAGTAAAATTAAAGTATACCTACATTACACAATGAAATTGATTGGGTTTACATTACAAAAATAAATACTTCATACTAGTGATAGTATTTGTTATAATAAATGTCCAGTAACACTTTTACTTGCAAGCTTTTTTATGCTTTTTGTCATTTTTTGGAAGTTATTTTTAATCGGAACATAATAAACCTTTTAACAATTTTATTTTTGATCTGATGACAATTTGGTAGATCTAAATTTAAACCAGATATTTTTTTTAAGAAAAACTTAAATTTATGTTTTGTGAAGATACAATCGCAAAAAATTTTGTAAAAACACTTTCCATATGCAAGAAGAAACAAAATATCGCAACTTTTTGCTATTATCAGGTGTCCAGAAACGGTCTGGCCCTATCACAATTTTTCTCAAAATTTTGACAGAAGTAATTTTATCAAACTGAAAATATTGTTATTAGATACTCTGAAGGTTTTTCTTTAAAAATGGTACCCTTTATTTATTTCGAAAAAATGAANGATAATAGCATCCTAGATGTTTATGTAAAAAAACACAGAAGTCATCCTAGGGAACAGTGCTCATAGAAAACTAACTTATGCGGATAGATTTCTGAATGCTGATTTTCACTACTACCCAGATCAGAAACAAGATATCGTCAGCATATTCATATTACAGTGGCTCTATACAAAACAGTGGCGACAATAGCGACTAGACCCCATCCATCCGCCATGTTGCATCCAATGTCAAATTAAAAGTAACTTTTATAAAAAATAATTTAAGTGCAAAATTATTTTACTTATAAATTTTTCGCACAGATTTAAGCAAATAACTCCCTTGGAAAGTGATTTTAAATAATGAATGAATGTAAAATCTACTGTGCAGTAGGAAAATAAATATATAATAATAGCAAATATTGGTTATTATTTTCTGGGCAAGTAAAATTAAAGTATACCTACATTACACAATGAAATTGATTGGGTTTACATTACAAAAATAAATACTTCATACTAGTGATAGTATTTGTTATAATAAATGTCCAGTAACACTTTTACTTGCAAGCTTTTTTATGCTTTTTGTCATTTTTTGGAAGTTATTTTTAATCGGAACATAATAAACCTTTTAACAATTTTATTTTTGATCTGATGACAATTTGGTAGATCTAAATTTAAACCAGATATTTTTTTTAAGAAAAACTTAAATTTATGTTTTGTGAAGATACAATCGCAAAAAATTTTGTAAAAACACTTTCCATATGCAAGAAGAAACAAAATATCGCTTCACTACAAAAAAAGACTAAACGTTCTCTAAATCTTTTAGGTAAGCTAAATTTTGAAATGTTTTATAAATCGGCGTTTTAAAACCAACAGTACAGTTTGTAAGTTTTAACGATACTTTGAGCAATATGTAAATTATAAAGAGAATTTTCTAAAATTAAGATTAAATTTTGTTTCTTCTACGTTAGCAGGAATCTTAACTTCCTCATAAGTAGGTGTTATATTTTTTGTTATGGTGTCCAAAAGGCCTGAAAGAAATTCACGGTCATCGTCCTCATAGGAGCTTCTGCAGACATTATAACTAGCCCTTAACATAGAATACCCAATATAGTATCGCTAATAATCACCAAAATTAAAATAAAACAGTACAAATATTGAATAACACCATAAGAACGCTCCTGGTACATGACACATCACAGATGAATTTGACACTTGATGCAGCATGGCAGCTAAAATCACGTGGACAAGTTAAAAATGATACACTCTATTGTCGCCGCTGTCTTATATACAGGGTGTCCGGTAAGTACCTCCTAATCTCTCGGGAGTGTATAGGGGAGGTCAAAATAAAACTAGTCCTTCCTATAATTTTTTTTCCTAATGTGCCCCCTAACGGAGTTATGGGGGGTCAAAGGGGTACCTAGAAATTAACGTTTAGGGTTATAACTTTGAAACCACCCTGTATATTTTAATAAAATTTTCGTACGTTGTATTACACATGGAGCTCTACGATTTGATGCTAAAATCAACTTTTTGCTATTATCAGGTGTCCAGAAACGGACTGGCCCTATCACAATTTTTCT
>NW_019417379.1:49962-53033 GCF_000390285.2 Anoplophora glabripennis | reverse complement strand
TGCAATATGGGTGGTTCGATTAATTTTTTCTTTAAAATATTAAATGCTTTGTCGCATTCTGGCGTCCAATTAAATGTCTCATTTTTTCTTAATAATTTGTTCAGAGGGTATGCTATATCAGCAAAATTTGGTATAAATCTACGATAATAATTTAGAAATGCAATAAATCGTCTAATATCATCCGCATTTTTGGAATTGGATAATTTTTTACGATTTCGTATTTTTTTGGATCTGGACTAATCCCTTTGTTAGAAATTAAATGACCTAAATAATTTACTTCTCGTTGTAAAAGTAGATAAACTATGCCGATTGAAACTCAATTTGCATAATTTTGGGTTGAAAATGGATGTCCCGGTAGACGGGCTCTGGAGGGGTCTTCTTGATTTTGAAGTTGACGTCCAAAAAGATATTCGTGGTTTAAAATAGTCGAAAATAAGGCCATCAATAGCCCACAGTTCATTCTGGCTCAATTTGCATAATTTTGGGTAGCAAATGACTGTCCCGGCAGACGCGCGCCAGAGGGGTCTTCTTGATGTTGAAGATGATGTCTAAAAGGGTATTTGTGGTTTAAAATAGCCGAAAATAGGACCACCGGTAAGCGATTCATATTATTTGGGCTACCCTGTAATCGCAAAACGCGAGGAATGCAAGATTAGCGAGGCCGTCGCGTTGCACACCGTTGCGGAATAAGAAACATTTCGCCTGACCTTCTTAAGCAAGGCTGGAAGTTCCCGTGCATTTCATTTAAGTGCAATATATTGTATTTATATGTATAAAGATATCGATAACTACATATTTCTAAATATAAATTAGACAATTTTAAATAGGCAGTAATATAATTTATGTACAGTGTTTTCGCAAGTATATGGTCAATTAGCATAATATACAGTGACAATGAAAAAATTATGTTATTTTACAAAGTGAGTATATCAAATTTTTTTAACATTTATTTAACATCTGGTTTCCCATTGTCATATTACAGCACAGTCGCGGTCGCGTTTTTCGTGTGCTATATTTTAACTAATTTAATATACAGTGATCATGAAAAATTAGGATAATATTTAGATAAATATTTTTAAAATAATTATCCCATATTTTATGAAGGTTTCTATTTGTTCGGAAAACTAGTTGAGCAATTAATATTTTTAGGATGATTTAAGGTTTATAACAAAATTATGCTTAACCTCTTCTTAAGCTATTAAATCAAAGAAAAAGTGTGGAAACTATCCGACATTCCTCAGATAATTAATATTTCATGTTAATTAAAAAGTAACTTGTTTACTTTTGGGAAAATTTCAATGTATGAAGAATTCCTAAAAAAAGTATTGTAATTTAGGTATGAACCAAAGATCTTCAATCTAACTGGGAAGGCTACGGTTTAAAAAAATGCAAATGATTATTGGAAAGGTTACGTATAAACAAAATTTTATCAGAAGAGGAAAATAAAAACAATAATTTTAAATAAAATTTGATGAATGATGATATTTTTTATTTTTTCTCCTAATAGAAACATCTAAATAAATTAATTGATAAATGAGGTATTGAAATACGTTTTATGTTTTTAAATCCTGAACTGTATACAATAACAATGGAAATGGCGTTTTATTCCTGCAACAATTTAATTTTTTTATTTATCTCAAGTAAGTTGTCTTTAGATTTGAGAAAGTGGGGATATAAAATTTTGTCTATTACGGAGACATTGTCCTATTTATTATTAATTGCTCAAAAATGAATGAACGGCAAAGATGTGTTGCTGAGAAAACTTGGGACGCCATCAGTTCCCACATAATGTTTGGGTCCCTGTTGAAGATGAGACTACAAGATATTTATTACTTACCGAAAAGTTATATTAAGACAATAAGCGTGTGCGATCTTGAGGACAGTTGGCATTTATTGCCCGATTATATACGAAATGATCCGTCTATGGTGAAGTACAGATCATGTAAAAAACATTATAACATGCATAATGACTGGGTTGATGGTCCACCAAAAAGAATAATTAGCTGTGAATATTGCATTCAGGAAGAGATACTCAATTTGGGAAATATTAAAACTCTGCAATGAAAATCATCTTCAACAATAGATTATGGGAGGAGAAACTGGAGAATTATTAACAATTTATTGTACTGCTTATTAGTGTTATAATTTAAATAGGAATTAATAAACACGTTTTAAATTTGAAATGTTTTTAATAATTAATTTAATAATTTACTTACAAAATAAAGTACATGGAGTATGATTACCTAATTAACATTTTACATATGATAATCATAAATTTTATCAATATCAGTAAGAACAGCATTTTTATTAAATTTTAAATGTTCAAGTAAACAATAACTTCTCTCACACTTATTCAAATTACATAAGCTTATTAACTTATCAAAACATGTTTCCATTGAACAAGCATCACAATTAGTAATATAAAGTAAAGCATTATTATAAAAGTTTTTAAAATCTAAATCATGTAAATATCCTAACCTATATTCGATAAGATGTCGAATATTGACGATGTCCTTAATGAATTCATCATCAAAGTAGAAGATTGCTTGGCCACTCTTGAACACTAATATATGTCTTCCAGCGACTAGTTGACTGGATAGTTTGAAATTTTCAAGTTCCACAACGGTTTCGATGAAATCTTTTTCTTTGTCATTATCCGGCATAATATTAATGTTGGCGATAAAATCATACCAGTCCACATCCATAAGAGAAATTACGTCACCGTCACTCGAACTTTTGAATCTGATGGTAGGTTCAAACCCCATAGCTGCGCTAATTCCTGTCGAGACTTGTATGGTCGAATTTGATAGTGAATATTTTATTTCGCTGATTAATTGTTTCTCTTCTTTAATATCTTCTGCATACTTTGAAAGAACGTCATCCACATATGTCCAGTAGGATGAATAATTTGAGTTATTGTCTATCCCAGAATCTGACATTATAATAAACAAAAAACGCACCGTTCTCGTCACTTGCCAAGTTCTTACTAACTCGATGAAACGCCTCATACATTTATTAATTACTAAAACTATGTGAAACTGTCAAATGTCAAATTGGTGCGTTAATAATTC
>NW_019417379.1:0-49943 GCF_000390285.2 Anoplophora glabripennis | reverse complement strand
AAGATATATTCCTCTTTATTGTTGTCCAAAGTGTAGAGACCCACTTTTGTAGAATGCTGTTTCAGGCCTTTTATTTTTATTATGGTTTTACTATGATGTAACGAAGGCTCACAAATATAAAAAGGTAATGACTGTGGTGAAGAGGTTAACATGGACTGGGAATAAGGAACTGATCTGCCCCTTAACATATGACGACCAAATTTATCGATAGGCATGCTGACTATTTAAAGGATGGAGATAAAGTGTTCATTTGAGGATGTTGAAGGTTATTTTATAATTTTAGCTTCTCTCATTTCCTCAATTATAAAAAAAATTTCGTTGCCCACAGAGTCATTTCCTGCTAATTGTGAAGCGATTAGGAGACGTAATCTATTTATTAGTTCATTTGGATCATCGTAGTACACATAATCTATTTTATTATCCGTTAAATTTAACAGACCACCTTTTGTATAGTGTTGTAACGAGTGCGTTCTACGCAGTGGTCTAGTGGGTGGGGGCGGCTTTGAGAATGGTTTTGGAATAGAAGCAGTTTTCAATAGTCCCTTCTTTGCTAAATATGGTTTTCTAATTGTCCTGTATTTTTCACCCTGGGAGCCTTGAATTTGTTCTTCAGGATTGAAGTGTCTACGATAAGCATTAGATCTATTTACAATATCCATATAGTCATCCAAATCCGATTGTTTATATCCAGTAGGCTCTTTTTAAAGAGCAACTCGTACAGACCAGGTGTTCCAACATACGTCACTCCATTTACTTTAAAATCTTTTCCAATGATTTCTAAATCGGAGCCTCCAATTTTAAACTTCTCCGTTTCAAGGTCATGTTTCACTCCATACTGACGGTCACTGTCTGTCTCATCTCCTCTAACAGATAAATCTATATATTGTCTGGGAAGAGGATGGTACATCTCTAGGTATTCATTATAAGCTTGTGTGTTTGAAAGATCTTGAAGAAAGACACGACTTTGCTCCACTTTCTGATTCATTAATTCGTCACTGTTTTGTTGATCTGTTTCAGCGGTTTTTTCCGTCTCATACGTATCTTCTAAAAAATTCGGTATATTCATTGGTAAATAGTAGGTGTAGGGATTAACATTGGAACTTTTTGGTGTGGAAGACCTCGATTCAGTTTTTATTTCTGCCGGTTCTTGCTTGACCGTCACATCGGTCTTAATGGTGGACAGTAGTTTTTGTAAAGGTTCCGTTATAGGTTTGTAACTCTTTTCCAACTGAGACTGCGACTGAGCTATATCCGATTTCAAACTTTGATATTTTTGTTTCACTGATTTTCTGGTTTTAACCAACTGCCTTGCTAATTCCTTATTCATGGTTGACATGTTAATGAGCGGCATCGATAATTCCGTGTTTATTTATGATCTACAGAACAATGAAAGCATCAAAGCCTTTTCTGTATCTTCCACTAGACAAAGGATAGCTTTTGTCTATAAGCAAGAACTCAAACCTATCTTTCCAACATTCTCCACAGATATATTTAAATTCTTGGAAAGACATGTCAACGTTGACGTGATCATCGTAAATGTGTTTCAGATTAGTGAGATCTTGTTTGAAAATCACCAAAAAGTTTGCATTATCTCGTATTAGTTGTTTTGGAATCGATGAGTATGTTTGACTTAAATAGAAACAGTCTGTATCTTTATGTCGCCCAAAACAAAAATAATCCCTCATAACACTCTGATTGCTGCATACCACATCGTCGAATATTATAATAGAATTGGGTTTTATTTCACTTGGAGGAACGACATCGTTGCCATCTTGATACTCATAGTATCCAATCTCTTTGATGGGTTCCAGTAGCTGTTTCAGATACTCATATTTCGGTTGGTATAGGGATTTTGAGTAAACGTATACATTTTCAAACCTCAAACCATTTGGGTGCGCCAATAAACTTATTATGACGTTAGTTTTACCAGACCCAGAAACGCCAACAACGAGTCCTCGCTTAGAACAGTCTCCAAAAAGTGGGCCGTGTTTCTTAAACCTACTTAATGAAATATTATCATCGTGATTGGTTACCGGTAGCGAAATGTTCTGTTTCTCGATCCTCATTCTGAAGGAAAATTGTATGTACTGTACGTTAACGTAGTACGTAAAGTATTTATAAGGTATAAAACTATCAATTAAATTCAGTTGTATTGAAGTGTCACGCCAGAGCATATATAAATGCTTGTGCCCAACCTATCCGCAGTTAATCGACAGATAAAGCGAGTAAAGAGAGGTTCTGGGATTCTTAATACGCTTATAAATAAACTTCCGATAGAACTACACATTCCTGGTTACAACTTTTGTGGACCAGGTACCAAGCTTGAAAAAAGGCTTGCTAGGGGTGATACTGGCATTAATCCTTTGGATAACGCATGCCTCGCTCACGACATATCATACAGTGACAGCTCTAATATAGAAGATCGTCATAAGGCAGACCGCATCCTTGAACAACGTGCCTGGGAGAGGGTTAAATCTAAGGACGCCAGTTTCGGGGAAAAGACTGCAGCGTGGGCTGTTGCCAATGCAATGAAAGTCAAAACTAAGCTAGGAATGGGATTACAGAAGAAGAAGAAGAAATTTGTGAAACGTAAACGAGGTCAGGCTCTAAGTTTTAACCAAGCAGTACAAAAAGCTCGACAGGGTATTCGGGGTAAACCATCTAGTAACCTCGGTGAAGTAGTAAAGCAAGCTCTATCATCAATAGGAACGAAAAGGATAACTAGGCCACGAAAGCGGATAATTCCGATTCCCAAAACTGGTGGATTTCTTCCTCTCATTCCTCTATTTGCCGCATTAGGTGCTCTTGGAAGTATAGGCGGTGGAGCTGCTGGAATAGCGAAAGCTGTGAACGATGCGAAAGCCGCAAAGGAAAAAATGGAGGAGGAAAAAAGACATAATCTGGTCATGGAACAGGCTGCTCTTGGAAAAGGCTTATATCTGCGTCCTTATAGGAAAGGAATGGGGCTTTATTTACCATCAAAAAACTCCCAATAAAGCTACCTCGTCGTGCACTGACTAATGTAGATTTAATTAAATTTGCTAAAAAGTTACGTATTCCACATTTCCGAGGAGTGTACATGCAGGATGCCCTACCAGTAAAGATAAGAAGAAACGAATGTGGTATAGTTAATTTGGATATTTCGTCTGGACCAGGCACTCACTGGACGGCATACGTAAAGAAAAACAAGACGATATTATACTTTGATAGTTATGGTAATCTGAGACCTCCGAATGCAGTAACAAAATATTTTTATAGCGATGGTAGCTTAAATACAATCAAATATAATCATGATAAATTCCAACGAGATAATGCAATAAACTGTGGACACCTATGTTTAAAATTTTTATATAATGTATGTAATTGAGGAAAATCTGTTTATTATAAATAAAGTTTTAACTGTTCAACATGTCTCTGACTTTGACTTTATCTGGAAATACGTCTATTTTAAGTGCAGATTATAACCCACCAATATACTTAGATGATGACGCTGAATATGTGGTTGGTCTATCAGATTTTGAAACCTTCAACGTAATTCCAAACATCGATGAAACAAACAATAAGTTTACGTATGGTAATACGACACTAACAATTCCAGTTGGAGCTTATGAAATTACCGATATCAATAATTACCTACAACAACAAATATCAACTGCCAATATTAACATTAGAGCCAATCGAAATACATCAACTGTCAGCATTGATACTAATGTTGACATAGATTTTACAAATAAGAAATCCATAGGACGTCTGTTGGGTTTCAAAAAAAGAATTATTAAAGCTAATACACTGAACGAGTCTGATTTTCCTGTCCAAATAATTAAAGTCAATGCTATATGCATAGATTGTAACATAGCGGCAGGTTCATATTTCAACGAAAAACCTGTTCACATTATTCATCAGTTTTTTCCAACCGTGGGACCAGGATATAAAATAGTGGAATCACCTCTGAACATCTTGTACTTCCCCGTAACCGTTAAGACGATCAACAACTTGACTGTTAAAATACTCGATCAGGACGGAAATCTTATAAATTTTCGCGAGGAAACTATCTCAGTCAGATTAAATCTTCGAAAGCTCTAGAGATGGTAGTTCGCTACAATACAAAATGTTGTCGACCAAATATTACGACGAAACGCAGTTATAAAAGAAGATCCAAAAACCAATCAGCCGTTAGTCCGAAGAAGAACGTTATTAAAGTAACACCGGAAAACAAGAGATTCCTGAAGTCTCTCGGTTTTGAAGTTCTCATATAATGGATATACTAGATGTTATGCAGCAACCTCTCATCGACAATTCCATCGTCGACTTGGAGTATCACAATTACCAACCTTTCGTGACCTCTAAATTGGGCTACAATGATGAAGTAAGGATATCACTTCAGGAATTGGACATCTATACTTTACCTTGTGAAAGTATGCTATACTTGGAAGGAAATTTGACTACAGAGGATGGAAAATCGGTTACCAAATTAAAACTTATAAATAACGCTTTCAGTTTCCTCTTCAGGGAAATTCGATATGAAATGAATGGAGTAATCATCGATTCCGTTAGAAACGTAGGACTAACGTCAACGTTGAAGGGGTATCTATCGTACAATGAAAGCGAGAGCGTTAAACTTCAGAATTCTGGATGGTTTCCCAAACAAAGCACACTCGAAGGCGACAAGTTTAATGTATGCATTCCTCTTAAAATGCTACTGGGCTTTTTCGAAGACTATAGAAAAATTATACTAAATATGAAGCAGGAACTGGTTCTGATTCGAAGTAGCAATGATCTAGATGCAGTAACGGCTATCGATGAGACTGAAAAACCTAAAATTAACATTGAAAAAATCTATTGGAGAGTACCTCACGTTTCCGTAGGAATCCCCCAACAACTGGCCCTGACTAAAATTTTAGATAAAAATGTGGAGATATTGGTTCCATTTAGAAGTTGGGAACTTGTAGAGTACCCTTCCCTTTCACAAACTACAAGACACACTTGGCCCGTGAAAACCACCACCAAGTTGGAGACGCCTCGTCATATTGTTGTTGCCTTTCAGACAGATAAGAAAAATAAGGTCACCTCAAATATGAGCAAATTTGAGGACTGTGGTCTTACAAATATAAGAGTATTTTTAAATTCGGAAAGATATCCATATCACGACCTATTCCTTGACTTTAACAACAACAAATTCGCCACATTATACGAAATGTTTGCCAGCTTCCGAAAATCGTTTTATGAATTAGAAAACGAGCGCATATTTACACCAAAAGAGTTTAAATCCATTGCTCCAGTCACTCATATTGATTGCTCCCATCAAAAAGAAACCATTCAATCAGGAGCTGTCATTTTACGAATAGAATGGGAAATGTCAAGTAATGTTCCAAGTGAGACCACAGCATACTGTTTAATTTTACATGATCGTTTGTTCCGATATAACCCCTTAACGAAAATTGTCGGACAGGTCTAAGCTATATAATTAATGCCACTAATTTTGGAACAAAATAAGTTTATTCTGAGAGAATTGGCGGCTTACAATGGCACCAAAACGGCTCACTATATTTTTAAACCGCCATTTTCTAGACAGCTTCTGTCGACTGATTTAGAAAAGCAAGTCACATGGTTGACAAATAATTATCACTGTATAGATTGGAACGAAGGACATGTACCGTTTCACAATTTTACCAATATTATCCGAGAACATTGTCTATGTGAAGGGACGGGAGAAAGCCACATATATATTAGAGAATATTCATCAACTCCGGTATACGAGTTGGAAGAACATCCATCACTTCAACTTGCAGAGCCCCGATGTTTTTATCATAAGAAATCAAAATGTATGTGTTCATTAACGAATGTATATTACCTTTATGAAAACTTTTATATTTCCTAAATTTTTCTAAAATAAAAAACGATAAATGTATCTTTTATTAAAAAATTAATACATCGGAAATATGCTCATCGTTACTTATTTTATGAAGGTAGACTACATAAACTAGTTTTAACTTGTAACATTCTTAAAGTATGTGACGATTATTACATTTGAATTAAAGCTACAAAAATACATTTCAAGATAACTGCAAAAACATTAAAGCGTTGAATAATGCCCATATGGTAAAGTATCCGTGCTATCTTCTTTCAAAATTCTTTTGTCATCAAATGGGCTTAAAGCAAGTTTAATTTGTTTCACCGAATAAATTTCATGTAAATAAGATCTAATTAATCTCTGAGTTCTATAGACCTCCTTAAAGTCTTTTAAACATGTCAAGTAGTCTTCAAATTGAATATGCTTCTTTACAATATTTTTTTTAATCCTACAGATTTCTCCACATTTAATGCTATACATTTTTGATCGCAAGCCAACGAATTCAGTCATAATGGTACCATTATTTTCGTCCTTCATTAAACCAACCACTTTTTTATTTTTTTGTTCAATCGAATAGACATTATTTTGTTTATAGTCACTTGTATCGAATTTTTCAGAATTTTCCTTAATAATTGAATAAAAATCATCACAATGTACATCATATATCAAACTATCCGTGTCGGTATATAGTAATTTACAGTTTTCTATATTAAATTTTCTTAACATAAAGTTGTAGTGAAAGTCGTACACGCATGTTTTAGAAATGTCCAGAATGCACATACCTACGTACAGAGGCTTATTGAATACTATTTCAGTTTTATTAAGTTCTACCGCTACCAAATTTTCATCAAAAATCGAACTACTATGAAAAGTGGGACTCGATATATAATTCTTAGCCCCGTATCTTCCTTCCCAATTTGAAAATAATTTAACAATGCGATGCTTCCGAATATTTTCCATTGTTTTACCGAACACAGCATTTAAAATCAACTTGAACAAATTCTTTTCAAATTCATTAGCTGCTTTTGCTCTAAGCGATGTATTTAAGTCTACATACTCCTTTAACCAAGCAGATTGTTTAAACTGAAGAATTTTATGAATTTTTTTTATATGTAAGCCACAATCGAGGCACTGTTTCAAATTTCTATAGTGCATTATATAATGTTCCTTATCAAATAAAGTTGTCATTAATTTTGGTAATTTTGAATTTGGTGGAATTCTATGTTCGGGGCATAAAGGTAAGTCTCTATGCAAATCGTGAAGATTATTTGGATAACCTAAATCAACCTCCAATATGTAACCAATATTTGACTCATCAGCTACTAAACGTACATCAAAATTTTCAACGTCTTCAACCCATTGAAATTCCCCATATGGTAAATATTGCGACATTGCCCAAGCATAAAGTCCATTTACATCAAAATATAGTAAATAATTAGAAGGATTGTTTGGATCGTAGTTAGGCATATATTTATTGTTAGCTTTTGCATATCTATTACAACATTGACTTACTCCCCCACGAATTGCTCTTTCTAAAAACAATAACATGTCGACGTCTTGCAAGTATTCTAATTTAATATTTGTATGTTTCAACATACAGTCCCAAGTATATCCCGGAAGCGTATAGTAATGAGCGGGATCTAATCCATACGTATTTAGACATCTTTCTCGAAAATTTTCAAAAATATCTGCTAATAGCAAAACGTCAGTTTTTAAATATAATTGAGTATACTCTTGAAGATTACCAATTTTAAAAACACTCCACACCTTTTGAGCGTGATTGTAGTCATCTTCTGAAATATCTTCATCATTTAACTTGTTATAAAAATCAGTCGAACTAGGAAGTGATGTTTCTTTCAAAACTTGCATGGAATTTATGTAATCATATGGAAATGTTCCCTTTCGAGTAATTAAGTTAAAAGATTCACCATTTAAATGGGAAAATTCAGTTTTTAATATTTTTAAATCTTCTTTCCGTAAAATAGATGCTAATTTATCTAACGATGATGTTAGAAATCTAAATGAATCTATAAACCTAAATTTTATCGAAGAATTTGGAATATGTTTGGTAAACGACTTTATTCTTCGCCAACAGCGTTATACGACCAGGACATAGCTGAGCTACATCTTTAATCATCACGTGACTGTCATACCCCGTCAAATTGTGAAAAACTACGGGAACAATGAAGGTGTTTTTATAATTTAAGTTGCATTTGGAGTGACACCAGCCCCTAAATTTGCCGTTTAGATGTGAGTGGTCACGAACGGGTTTATCTTCTTCATTAAACGGTTTCGTACATATATGACAACAAGTTGTTTTTTAAATTGATTTTAAGCTTCTATGGGAACTACCAAATTTAATTTTTCATCCACAAATTTACCAATATTTTCTAGTTCCCTTACAAACCACTGCACGCAGTCTAATCCTACATAACTTTTATAGTGAGACAGACTTTTATCATAACTACAATTGAAATAATAACCCACGGCAAATGCTTCATGCTTTTGATATCTCTCCGTTTTACTACCGCTAATATCATCAAACGGTTTTAGTAAAGTTTCAAATTCGCAATAAACAATGAAAGGAGCAGGTTCCTTATATTTAAAATTTTTGAAAAATAAATATTTGTCTTCTGGGAACGAAATTTTACATGTATTAACTCGCGCACATTCCACTTCATGTTTATCTAACTGTGCTTGATGTCGAAAGTAATTTAAACATCTATCACAAATAAATATTGCATGGCCATTTCCTGTAAGCTGATTCGAAAGCAATCTCGAAAGATATTTAATCCAGGTAAAATGAAATTTGATTTCAAAATTTTTTTGATTTTTCGCATAATTAACGTCATTATCTGAGTAATATTTGTTTTGAATCATAAGCAAATTTACATGCGTCGGTAATTTTTCCTTTGAAATGTACGCGGGAACAACGGAATAAATTTTCCCATTTAATTTTAATATGTAAACATTAATGGAAATATTATTTAATTTTTCAAATTTCGGTATTTGTTCTATGGTCACAGGAAAATTTATTCCTGTAAAATTCAATACAGTATGAAAGTCGGGATATGAACTAATACGATCCGGATTTTTTTGTGCGGGATGCAGACAACTTACAACAGCATAGGCAAAACAGAACTGATCGGTATTTTTGATATTTATCACGGCTCTTTTCAATTTAATTTCTTGCGGAAGTTCAATATATGATGTACCTCCATTAGAAAATTCATATTTATTAATGTTAATTTCTAGGCTTTCAATGCGGTTGAGTGCCCAGCCACTTTGCCCCTCATGAAATTCCGTTAACTTGTTCATTATTTTGTCACTAATATTATCTCGATACCATTGCCACAAATCCGTACCTAAATCAATTAAATTATTTTTCGTATTAAAATATTTAAATTGTCTAACTTGCTTATCCTCATCAACACTTTCTTTAATAAATTCACAACACAACACCGCATTGACTTTAACTGTTGGATCCTTTTTTAATTCATTTAAAATTCTGGGTTTAAATAAAAAAAATGAATCCTTTAAAAATTCCAATGGATCGGTATGAAGAATATTTATTACTAAACCGCTTCGAATTCTACTTGAAAATGCAGATTTTCCATCTTCCCACCGAATTCGTTGGCTTCGTTTTGGTGTTAATTTTAATTTTTTATTTTCAGATAAACCACCGCCCAGATAAATATTATCAAGAGATCTTAACAACTGTCTGTATTTTCTCAAATGACCAATGTTTGTTTGAAGTTTAGTTTTAAGTGATATATTACTTTCAACGTTTAAAAGAGCATTATTCATCGACCTAATATTCTCGTTACAATATGATATATATTTTAACAAAGTTTCATTTTTCACATTTTTTGAACGACTTAAATTTAAAAAAATTTTTCCAACAATTTTTACTATATCGTCACTTAAATTATCCATATTTATCACCTTAAATTATATATTTTTAAGGAATTCTATGGCAACAGTTTTTGAAAAATTTAATGTATCATTGCTTTTCTCACCGTGGCTGACTATGCTGTATCGGTTATCTTCAAATTCATCTAAATGATCTCCTATTTCTCCCATGAGTCGATTGGGTAGGAACACCTGATACTCATCCAACTCTGCTACCAAGCTTTCCCCATACTTTGTTGTCACTTTTTTAATTTTAGAGATTGAATATTTTCTTCCAATCTCCAAATCTTTTATCGACTTTGTTGGTTTGAAAGCTAAAAGTGACCGTTCATTTAGTTTTGTAAGATCCATTCTAGGAATAAATAAATAAAATGTTTAGTAACTAGATTGAAGATAAAAGGATTATAGACTTACCTGTTGTTGTATGGAAATTGGTGAGACTGATGAAGTAATGCCACTAATATTGTCGAGTCTGCTTTTATATGATAATACTGAGTGAAAGGGAAGCGGAATTACTTCAACGAGGTTGCATTTGTTGGCGCGCATACATTAAAAAAATTAAAAGAGGTCAATTGTTAATATCTGCTTACTAGATTATTAATTTTCTATAAATGTCCTTCATACATACAGTTATTGTTACAAAATCATATACGTGTATAAATGCAACTGTATCTAAGAACATTTTTAGTCCTCGTTTTTCATAGAACACCTCTCTCTTTAGTGATTATATTTAGTTATTTAGTCAGAGTGGGAATTACTAATGTTCGAAGATATTGTTATATAAACAGACATAACACCAGCAAAGTTAAAGAATATGAAAATGTGTTATTCCATAGAAGATCAATTAAGTGCCGAAGGTAATTGTAGTTGAGTAAGGGTGTGTAAATTGAATGTGAGTATTTTGTTTTAGATCGCTGTGTAGTATCACCAAGATTTAAATTTTTACCAACACGATCAGAGCAGAATGTGATGACCGTGTCCAACATACAGTTCAATGAAGACGACGAATGTTATGGATCGGACATAATTTAATCCTATCGGACGTACTTAAGGACCTTGGATGACAGTTTCATGGATTCATATTGCAGTTCTGATTTTGTGCCATGTAATCAAGTATATTTATTATGGAGTCCAATGAATGTGATACCAGATATATCATTATGTTTAAAATGTAAAAATTATTTATTAGAAGTTAATTTCTATAATGATTGGTTAAATACCCTATTGCAAGGTTATCAGTATTGTTATAAGGAACCAGTAGCGTATATAGATTTAATTCTTAATCATACGCTTGGTCACATTCATTGTGACAACTGTGGTTTTGACACTGTAGAAACAGAATGCAACATTGATGATGATACTTTTGATAATTTATTACACATGAAACGCATTGGCACTTTTGTAATTTATAAATAAATTTTATATATTTAATAATTATTATATTTTTTTAAACCGTAGCTCTCCCAGTTAGATTGAAGATCTTGGTTTAAACCTAAATTACAACACGCTTTTTCTTAAGAATTCTTCATAAATTGAAATTTTCCTAAAAGTAAACAAGTTACTTTTTTTAATTAACATGAAATATTAATTATCTGAGTAATGTCGGATAGTTTCCACTCCTTTTTCTTTGCTTTAATAGTTTAAGAAGAGGTTAAGCACAATTATGTTATAAACATTAAATCATCCTAAAATGTATGTAAAATGTTATGCCATTGTACTTTAAATTGGAGATAATAAATATTATTATTATATTATTTGCTCAATTAGATTTCCGTACAAATAGAAACCTTTATAATATATTGGATAATTATCTTAAAAATATTTATCTAAATATTATCCTAATTTTTCATGATCATTGTATATTAAATTAGTTAAAATATAACTCACGAGAATCGCGACTGCGACTATGCTATAATATGTCATTGGGAAACAAGATGTTAAACAGAACTATATAATAAATATTAAATCATACTGAAAATATCAGTGCTCAAATAAATTATTATTGAATAAATAAGAAATCTTTAAAAAACATTGATATACTCACTTTGTTTCAATAACAGACGAGATTCTATTTCTACAATAATTATTGTCTAAATAACATAGATCTTTTCATTGTCACTGTATATTACGGTAGTTGACGAAAACACTGTACATTAACTGTTGTACTTTTACTTACAAAGACACTGTAACTGTTATACTTTGATTAAAGTCAAAATTTCTCGTTTATATATAGAAACAATTTTCTGTTTATATATATGCAAACTTAAAAACATTTTTTTGAAAGTCAAACGTGCTGTACTCGAATAGCCTCATTGCATCAGCAAATTATACTCAGTTATTTATTATTATTGCCTAATTTGTATGTAGAAACAGTAATGGACATCTTTAGAAAAATATAATATGTTGCACTTAATTAAATGAGAACGTGAGGCCACAGTGAAGTGAATGGCTTACCGTCGACCTCGGCGAGTTTAGACGGCCGATCTCGGTTATTGCAGTTATTTGCGACCTTGCCTATGCATTCGATGCATTTTGCTAGTACAGGGTAACCCAAATAATATTAATCACTTACCGGTGGTCCTATTTTCGGCTATTTTAAACCACAAATACCCTTTTAGACATCATCTTCAACATCAAGAAGACCCCCCTGGCGCGCGTCTGCCGGGACAGTATTTCCTACCCGAAATTATGCAAATTGAGCCAGAATGAACTGTGGGCTATTGATGGCCTTATTTTCGACTATTTTAAACCACGAATATCTTTTTGGACGTCAACTTCAAAATCAAGAAGACCCTTCCAGAGCCCGTCTACCGGGACATCCATTTTCAACCCAAAATTATGCAAATTGAGTTTGAATCGGCATAGTTTATCTACTTAAGTGCCATCTATGACATGGATGGTATCACCTATGATCTGCTTTAAGAGGATATGAATGTACGATAAGGATTATCGAACGCGCCATCAGAAAGATACATAAGGAAAGTAAAAAAAAAGTATTTCTGGTAACAACCTATCTCCCTTACATACAAGAAAGTACTGACAAGATATGTCGCATCTTAAAGAAACACATTATTCAGTCCATCAACAATACCTCAAGGAAAATAAGGACAACCTTTCCAAAGACAAGCTGCAGGAACGATCTACTTCAAGGCCTCGATGTGTACGGGCTGGTCCATTTTCGATGGGAATTCAGGGTATCTCAGAAACTACTAAATGCATAAGAAATCTGACTGGACTGTCAAATCAGAAATTTGCTATCTTCATTTGTTACAGGGCGTTTCTTGTGATTGTGAAATTTTTGAACATGACTGTATCTCAGCTATTAAATAAGTTAGAGTTAAAGTGAAAAGTGCTTAAGATTATTTCTTGGGCTTATTTTTAGATTTAGATTTGAAATCGTAGCTGGCCACGGCCTAAAAAAATTAAGATTCGTTGTGCTTTTTAGCAATATATCACATGCTATAGTTATTTTTACAAATGTAGGAGACACGGCGTGTTTTATATATAAATTAGATCCTTTATAAGTATAAAACATTATTGCAACTCATAAAATGGAGTCATATTCAAACACGGAAATGGCAGATATGCACTTTATGTACGGCCGTGCGGCTGGAAATGCATCAGAAGCGAGGCGTCTGTATGCGGCAGCATACCCGAATAGAAGACTTCCTTCTCGACAGGTATTTCAAGTGCATATCTGCCATTTCCGAGTTTGTATATGACTCCATTTTATGAGTTCCAATAATGTTGTATACTTAAATTTTCCACTCACCACTTTTACCAATTAAACACTGCAAAGCTCAATTGACAGTTTATCAATAACTTAAATTGTTAAGCGTTTTGGCAACGTCAGTCTTTTATTTGCCATGGTAAACAGATTTTTGTAATTTTTTACCTAATAACTTAAATAGCAGAGTAATTTTCAAACTCAATTTACTCGAAAACCATTGGGAATATCGATTTGGACAAAGATAATATTTTTTACGTAAAATTGTTAAGATTTTATAAATCTGTAGAGAAAATTGTAAAAAAATTGAAATAAAAAAATTACGGGCCGAAAACCGCCTTCACCAACCTAAATGGGATGCATATGATTTGCATGTCGAAAAACGTAAAAAATTATGTAAGACCCATAAATTTTTTTCTATTTATTTGCGACCGTTTTGTCAATAACAGAAAAAAAACCAGTTTTGTTTTAGCCCTTTTAAGGGCATATAACTTCCTAAGGGTGCGTTTTAGGGCACATCTTAATAGGAACTTCTTGGCTTATTTTAATGAATTATAAACGTAGCAGAAGTTTGGAAACCTATTTTAGAAACACCCTGTATGTTTTTGGTCTGAGTTGCCTGAAGGGTCCATGATTAATTAAATTATCCGCCAATTTCTTAAACATTTTTTGATTCGGCTGCCTTCTGTCAAGGTATATGTCAAAATATAAATTGGAGACAGCACACTGTTTGCATTTACCAACATATAACATTCCAAAATATTAAACTTTTCAAAATATTAAAAATTATTACTATTAAATTATAAATACTAAACAATAGATGCTAACTAACAGTTCTGACAACTGTCATTATTATTTACCTTTCATTTTATGTCATTATTTGTCAAAGCCATCTTCCCTTAATCAGCACAAAATCTAGCAGTGATAAACAGATAAATAATAGTTGATACAAAAAGAAAGAGGTACTTAATGGACAATGGATAAACTAATATCTAATTAGGTAATGCATATCCATCCACGAAATAATGTTATTACATATTATGTTATTATTTATTAAACAATGTTATGGTTCCTACATGTATGTATTATTATTAGAAATAATCTTGAGCAGTTTTCACTTTAACTTTAACTTAATCGAGCTCTAAAACGTGGTGTTAGATTTCTCAAGTCTTTAGTAGTTTCTGAGATACCCTGAATTCCCACCGAAAATGGATCAGCCAGTACATACATTGGACAAACGGAAAGACTCATCAGTACAAGGTTAAAGGAGCACATGAAGAATAACAAACTAGAAAAATTAGCAGTTGCGCCGTACAAGGTAGATACAGGACAAGCGATAGACTTAGATAATATCAGAATTCTGTCGAGATAGAAAATTTTGGGTAAAACTTTACAAGAAGGCAATAGAAATCTAGAAGAATCGATATCATTTCAATCGAAGTGAGAGGTTAGAATTATCTGGAACTTAGAAACGATTACCATAAGCCTTTCAGCGGAACGCCATGAAGTAGTGCGTATAGCGAATTTAAAGGCAGCCGGAGGCGAAGAGAGCGATGTCTCTCGAAGCGTTAAAAAGTCTAAACCAACGACGTGGCAATCCGTCCGAAAACCATTGATAACTGCAACGGAAACTTACAAACCATGCTATGTTCTTTTAGACATTTATACTTACCAGTTCTGGATTCTATAATTCCAACTGATAATGCTTCCTCCTTGCATAATACAGCTGACAATGTATTTTGGGTTCCTGCATCTATCAATTCTGGAAGACCATCATATACGTATACAGCGTTCTCTCCACAAGTAATATTTAATTGTGACAAATTAACCTGAAACAATTTATAAAGGTATTTAATTTAAAAACATAACACCCTGTCTATTCTATTCTAGTAATATATTATACTCAAATAAATCAAGATATATAAAGGTGTATAGTAATTAAAATTTAAAAAAAAAAAACAGAATTAAGATCAATACTGTAGAATGTACCTTCTGAAATACCAAAAAATATTATTTGTTCTACCTCATGACTGCGAGAAATGAGGGGAAATGGTTGGTAAGAAATTGTCTTTGAAAACATATCGAACGAAAACGAACGTTTTTGCAATTGTAGAAAAATGTCTTGTTTTCCTCAAAAAATATGTTCATATGTTCAATATGTTCATTATATTTTTTAAATTTTTTAAATGATAAAGAAATTAGTAAATTAGAATTTAAAGGGTACGGGTGGGTCATCAATTACAATTTAATAATTTTATCTAGAACAAATGAATGATACCTGCAGGGTGTAACTTAAAGTGGGGGTAAGTTTTTTAGTACGTGCTCTTCTGAACACGCATCTGAAATTATTTTTTTAAGCGAATAAAGAAGTTATAATTAGTTTTTTACAACGCATTTTAATTCTTGTGTACGCCGCCACTGAGCGACGTAAACCGGGGCACCCGAAATTTGCGTATGAAGTTGTATCAGTGCACCTATCAACGTTGCCAACTGTTTTTAAATCAAACTACGTTGGCTGTGACAATGAAAAATAATTTTGTAAAACAGATCGCATTTGTATAACTTAGCATATTCTTATTTTAAAGTTACCATATTTATTTGATATCATCGAAATCATAATTGATATATTCGAAACCCTCAACATTAAAAACAAAACATTCTATCTTTTTTTAATTGCCAATGTTGCGAGACAACTACTCCGCGGACTATATGCCCCGACCGGCATTGAATTATACTCGCAACACCTAAAGCAACAGCTAGGATCGTTCGTTAGTTTATCCCACCAGGCACAGACCGGTTTCGGCCTTATTAGTCCTCATCAGTGTGTCATAGGTGAGACAACCAACGAACGATCCAGCCGTTATGCGGCCGTATCCTCATTACAAGGAGGTACATTGTACGCGGAGCGCAAATGGCTCCATCTGTCATGCAGACTTCCAACTGTGCCATTCAAATGGCTACAGTAGGAAGCGATCTGCTATATTACTGTGGGCGGCAGTCGTGCTGGATCGTTCGTCGGTTGTCTCACCTGATGAGGACTAATAAGTCCGAAACCGGTCTGTGCCTGGTAGGTTAAACTGACGAATGATCCTAGCTGTTACACTAGGTGTTTCGAGCATAATTCAATGCCGGTCTGGGCATATAGCCCGCGGAGTAGTTGTTTCTCGCAACATTGGTAATTAAAAACATTGTGTTTCGCCCTCTGTGGGTGGCAGTCATGCGATAAAGTATCTGGCAATATAGCAGATCGCTTCCTACTGTAGCCATTCGAATGGCACAGTTGGGAGTCTGCATGACAGATGGAGCCATTTGCGCTCCGCGTACAAAACATTCTATCGTTTCTAAAAAAGGCAAACATTTTTACATGATTTATTAAATATTAACTAGTATTGGTACAGAGATACGTTACTAATTGTATTTCAGTAGCGGCTCGTCAGGTGACGCAAGTGACGCACCGCTTCACCTAAAATTTCCGTTTGGTTGTGCAATTTAAAATTATTTATATTATAATTTTATATAAATTTTATAATTTAGGTATAATTCTATATTGAAAATGTATTGTGTTTGTTTGTTTAATACGCAGAAATAAACAGAATAGTTGCACATTAAACGCCTTCTAAAAAACATTGCCTTCGTTGAGCGCGAACATTAACCTCGGACCATACAACGTATAGTATACGCAAGTGACGCAGACTGAAGTTAGTTTGTATTCTGCTTCTCTTCGTAGCGTTGTCTACGACGGTTGTCATGGCAACGAGGCGGCCAATACGTGATTAAATTACGGCGTGGAGGAACGAGTGACGCAGAAATAGAAGCAGCATCCAGCCTAGCATCGCCCATCGCCTACCTGCGCCTGCCTCACCTGCCTGCCAGTGCCTTTCATAGTTTATACAATGCGCGTCGCCCAATGCACGATTATAACGGTTCTTTGTTAATATTTGTTTTGTATAATAATTGTAGAAATGTTTCCTATGCATGATCCAGTTTGTATTTTATTGGAAACGCCATTTTCCAGATGGAAAATTGAGGACAAAAAGGATTTTTTAAATTGCGAGAGATCTGTGCCTTATTCTCTCGACATGGAAAAAAGGGGAAGTCAAACGACATCGTGTACGTTCGAAAGTTTCAGAATTTATGGTATTCGGAGTATAAGTGGTTGTGTGGAAGTGTTCATTTAAAAAAACTTTTCTATATGCCGTATTTAATTGTGGGTGTAAAGTCGGGCGTGTGGAATAAGAAGGAATTTAATAATTTTGGGAACATCGCGCGAGGTAATCGTAACCACAAAGCTTCTTTGGAACATACATGTACGGTGCGCGTTAATGTTCGCAGAAGTCCACAAGCCGAACTAATATTTCTATTTTTTATAAAATCTAAATGAAAATCCTTCTCACGAACGTCAGTTTTTCGGTAATATTGCAAATGCAACTAACAATTTCCAGACTCATTTAAAGCCGTTTGAACTTGAAAATTCGAAAATTTTCGCCAGGGGCGCTTTTTTAGTCAATCAAGGAATATACTTCACCTGTTCTATTCTATCTATCTACTAAATTACTGTGTCAAAAAATTTCAAATTGTGTCCAGTGCTTTATTGCAAAGTTTTCTTCATCAAGGCGTATATCGCTCGATTGTAAAATAATGTCTACTCGGAATAAAATCGAATTACAATCATTAATCAAGGAAACAATTGGGGAATTATTTTCAAACGAACAGTTTATGGCCAAACTAATAAAAACTATCGGCGATAAGCTTGAACAAAAACTCTTAAACATTCAGACGATAGTAGACGAGCAAAATAGAAAAATAAAAGACTGGGAAAAAACTCGATGGTCTGAATCAGCGTGGAAACAATGTAAACAATGTATGCGTTTATGAAATTCCCGAAGAAAGTGAAGAAAACACAGACGTGAAGTTAAGCAGCCACATTATTAGGTTAATTAATACCAACACCGGGTTAAATATGAGTGAAGCTGACATTGTTACATCACACCGAATAGGCAACATAGGAAACAATAATAAAGCTAGGCCGGTGATAGTTAAGTTTGAGGGACACGATAAAAGGGAGGCTTTACTAAAAAATTTTTGGTTCTGACCTACCTGAAATAGATTTCATACATAAACTTTGTTGTATTTTTTTTTGTAATTTTTTTATAATTAGTGTGTATATTATTTAATATTTTTTATACATACTTCTTAATTACTTTTTGTATTTATATTAGTAATAGTTAGGCAGTAATTTGTATGTTGGAGTTGTTAGATGACTTGGGGGAGTATGACCAGGATAAGACGGTTGTATGTGATACTGTAGCGGAAAAAGTAGGCGCCATTGAGGGTAAGCAATATTTTAACGTTTTTCATTTTAATATAAGAAGCTTAAAGAAAAACTATGATCAGCTTTTGTTATATATTCAATCATTTGACATAGATAATATTGATATAATTATTTTGTTGGAAACATGGAGGTTGGAGGATGTAGAAGATTTTAAAATACCTTGTTTTGTCGACTATTATAATAACTTAATAACTGATTATAACCAAAATAATGGTGTAATCGTGATTG
Organism: Anoplophora glabripennis; assembly: GCF_000390285.2. Lineage (NCBI taxonomy): Eukaryota > Metazoa > Arthropoda > Insecta > Coleoptera > Cerambycidae > Anoplophora > Anoplophora glabripennis. Next base: position 30,893 of record NW_019417379.1, on the reverse strand, counting down.
TTAAAAGTTATATCTATTGCATCTCTGGTATTGTGCAGTTTTCTCAGATGAATTTAATCGAGACCTCCTATACATTAAATAGTACTAATTTTATTTTGACAGCCTCGTATAGGCCACCTAAATCAGACCTAAGTATGTATATAACAGAATTACAACTATATTATGCTAGTCAAAAAAAAATGTGACGTTAAATTTTTCATAGGAGACATTAATATTGACATCTTAAACACCATCTTAGTTCGCAGGTAAACAGTTACATTAGTATCATGGCAGAGCTGGGCTTATTCCCATATATTATCAATAAACCAACTCGAGTCACAGAGGAATATATTTATTGGAACTGCAAATAAAGTAGTATTATCGAAATTAGATTTTCAAACATATATATTCAAAACTAACTTAACTGACCATTATACAATTTTATTATCTGTAAATATGAAAAGTCAAATAAAAAAAGCTCATAGAAATACGTGTCATCAAGAATTAAAATCATTAAACTATAAAAAATTTGAGGATTTTATAAAAGAAGAAAAGTGGGAAAAAGTTTATGGGCAAAATAATATATACAGGGATGGCCAGAAGTACGGAATAAAATTCATATCTTTTGAATGAGTCAATTTTTTTTTGAAACGCCGAAACACGTTAACTGATTTTGATTTTTTCCCATCTTTCGGTTATATAATAATTAATTTTTCTTCAGCCCCCTAACCCTACCCCTACTTTTTTTTTCTGATGGAAACATAAGGCATGAGGGGGCTCGTTGAAAAGCTTATAGAAAACTGAATCCAGCCATACCAAATAAATAAGTTTTATTTTTTCAATAGTAAGTTTTTTTTCATTTAGAAATTGAAACAACTAGATAATTTACAAAAATAAACTCAATGTCGCAAATGCTGAAAATGTCCTCCATTCACTATTTGGCATTCTCCAAGACGATAGTAAAAGCTGTCCACAGCATTCTGAATGACTTCAGCTGGTAAATTATGCATCTCCGCCCTAATCTTGTTCTTTAAATTCTCAATATTATCCGGTCTGTCCTGGTAGACTCTTTCTTTCAAATATCCCCAAAGAAAATAATCCAGGGGTGTTAAGTCGGGGGATCTTGGCGGCCATTCAACTGTACCCCGTCTACCAATCCAGCGATTTGGAAACATTTCATCTAAGTATCTTCGAACATCAATACCAAAATGTGGGGGAGCGCCATCTTGTTGGAACCAAATTCTTTCATTCGGTATATCTGGATCAATTTCATGAGGGAAAATCACAGCTAGAGCAGGTATCAGGTCAAATGTTAGGAAATCCAGGTAGCGTGCGGCAGTAAGATTTTCTTCAAAAAAGAATGGGCCCAAGATTCTGTTGTTGATGATACCTGCCCATACATTAACTTTTTGTGGATGCTGCGTATGCGATTCGCATGTCCAGTGTGGATTTTCCTGGGACCAAAAGCGATAGTTGTGCCTGTTAACCACTCCATTTAAATAAAACGTAGCTTCATCCGAAAAAAGTACGTCTCGTTGAAAACCATTATTGTCGTCACACCGTCTCATCATTTCCTCACAAAATTGTAATCGCCTATCATAATCGTCTTCCAAAAGCTCTTGGACAAGACATACCTTATAGGGGTGGTATTTCTCTTGTTTCAGAAACATTCGAATTGCAGTTCGAGAAGCATCGTGATTGCGGGCCAATGAAACAGTTGAAGTATGAGGATTTTCAACAAGTTCTAATGCAATGTCTAATTTCTTTTCTTCATTCAAAGCACGTGCCCGTCCAGTTTTGGGCAAAGTCTGTACTGTACCGTGTTCCTCAAATTTGTGAAATATTTTACTAACTGTCCCTTGCGAGATTTGGTTTTCGGGATATTTCGCATTAAATAAATCGCGCACTTCAGCCTGACTTCTTATTTTGTCTCCACATCCAAGCAATATCAAGATTTCGATGCGTTGCCTTTCCGACAATACCATTGCAATTCAGTAAATAACTTGATTTTGACACAATAGTAACGTTTCGAACTCCAATTTACAACTAAAGCGAAAAATTAACCAGAAAGCCTGGCAAGTAAGTGGTGCCAAAAAAACGCAACATAAAAAATATATCTTTTTTGCGTTAGCAGTGATAGGTACAGTTTCAAATTCTTTATTTTATTCTGTGCAAATTCATGGAGGATAACACTGAAGATAATTAAATTTTATTTCACTTGTTAAGTAGGTGTTTTATACAACCCTAAAAACCTTGCTATTGAAAAAATAAAACTTGTTTATTTGGTATGGCTGGATTCAGTTTTCTATAAGCTTTTCAACGAGCCCCCTCATGCCTTATGTTTCCATTTGAAAAAAAAGTAGGGGTAGCTGGGGGTTAGGGGGTTGAAGAAAAATTAATTATTATATAACCGAAAGATGGGAAAAAATCAAAATCAGTTAACGTGTTTCGGCGTTTAAAAAAAAATTAACTAATTCAAAAGATATGAATTTTATTCCGTACTTCTGGCCATCCCTGTATAAACAGATGCACAATTAAAAAGTACATAACAAAACAGGAGAGAAAGCTAAAACCATGGATGACTCAGGGTCTTCTGAAGTCTATACGTCATAGAGATCACCTGAAAAGAAATACAAATAAGTTACGCACAGAAGCATCACAAATTGAGTACAAGAGATATAGAAATGTTCTTAATGCTTTGATAAAAGAAACAAAAAATCGATATTATAGTGCTAGAATCTCGAAGTACAAAATGATTAAAGGAAGGTTTGGCGTGAAATTAATAATATAACAAACTCTGCCAATCAAGCGGAAAATAGGCTAAATTATAATATTGAAAATGAAAGTGGACAAAAAATTACATCAGATAAAGATAAAGCTAATTATTTCAATGATTTTTTTGCACACATAGGTATAAAAATGGCAAACAAGGTGGATAAAAGTTCAGGAAGTCTGCCAACAATTGACGGTCCTAATATTAAACATTCTTTTTTCCTTCGACCGGTAAATAGTAATGAACTAATATCCATCATATCAAATTTAAAAAATAATGCTTCCACGGGCCCGGATGGAATATCGACTTATTTATTAAAAAATTCCATATTTACTTTATAAATCCCCTTTGTTTTATTATAAATTTAATTTTTCTGTCTGGGGTGGTGCCAAATGCATTTACAAAGTCCATAACAATACCAATATTTAAAGCTGGTGACAAAAAAAGTGTTAATAATTACCGACCTATAACTCGCATAAATAACTTTGCGAAAGTCTTTGAAAAAGTGTTAAAAATCAGATTACAATCCTTTCTTGAAGAACATAAGATATTATCGTGCTGTCAATTTGGTTTTAGAGAACACATGTCGACGGAAGACGCTGTCCATCAACTTGTATATAATTCGGTCAATAAACTAGGCAAACAAAAAAATGTCTCGCGGTTTTTCTGGACTTGGTCAAAGCCTTTGATACCGTTAACCACCGAATTTTGTTAAAACGCATGGAGGCTGTAGGTAGTAGATGTTTAAGTTTAGAGGTTTTTAAGAGTTTTTTAGAAAATAGGTCCCAAAAAGTCATAGTTAATAAATTATACAGGGTGATTGAGTCATAATGTCATTAATTTTAAGAGCAGATAGAGAAAAATGAGTATAATACGATGGCATGATTAAAAAAAAATTTAATGCATATTTAAGCTGAAAAAAATATTTTCAAATCATTATTTAACCCCCTTTTCAGGCTGTTACTGACGGGCTGACGTCAGCCGGTTATTCACAATATTGTGCACAGCTACGATATGAACAACGCGCCTTAGATGCAACGTAGCCATATTTATATATTTTCGCACATATAAAGACAATAAATAAACGGTCTGCTCACGTCAGCCAATAACAATTTAAAATTATTTATTATAATTGTGCAATCAACACATTAAATTGTTATTGTTGCCCAGCAAGAACCTCGAGAAGGTCTGAGCATGATTGCCAAAAATCAGTTTTTATTACCATCATAATGTTAATTTTTTAACAACGACATTTGCTGTAAACCCGAAGGGAAAGGTTTTCAAACAATTCTACTAAAAACTGAAAGTAACGCGGCCCATTCAGATGTTCAGGTAGAAAATGCGGCCCAATTAAACGATTGCCATATACTCCTACCCATACATTGACACCGAATCTTCTCTAAAAGCTAAACCGACGAGTAGTGTGCGGGTTTTCATCTGACCAAATGTGACTATTATGGCTGCAAAGAAATTAGCTGTTTCACTTTAAATAAAATTTAATATTGAAGTTACCTACAAAACTCCAAGAGTTAATCATTTAAATTTCATTTCATATCATTTCAATTTCGTTACAGAAATAATTACATTAAAAAGCAACACTCACTAGATAAATTATAAAGAGAGGATGAAATGTATGTAGTATTTAAATATTGACTGTAAGTAATAGAAGAGAGACTTGTATATTCCATAAAAAAACAATGGGACGGAGACAAATAAACAACTCGGTACGTGTTTCCGACCTAGGCTAACCTGTGGTTCACTAACCTTTTAACCCACTTTTGATTTGCACGTGCACCATATAATCCAGAAGCCAGATAGGGTTTCGTAGCCAATCAGAATGCCACGGCTGCAAACAACATATTCTTAAATATTTGACCTCTTAAATCCAAAAAACTTGGTCGCAGAGGCTAAAAGTGGTCAGTTTAATTGTTATCAACAAATTAAATGTTTAAATGGCTGTAAAAAGTTTATTTTTATAGCTAGTACAATTTTTTATTCGCTAATAGTTACGTTTTCTCATAAAAAACACGTATTTTTTTGAAAATTAAAAAAAATTAACTTTAACCAAAGTTATTGCAAATTTAGTGTAAATCTCTTACATATTTTGTCTCCGCGCGCACCAATTTTACCATATCTGGTTCTACTGGACGGATTGAGACGCACAACATCTCATTTTAAAGCTTGAACTTTATTTTACAAGATAGGTAATCTCCATTTATTAATTTATTTATTTAATAATTAATGGCAGCTTAGAAAGTTGTGAAATTTCAACGAAAATGCTGGTTTTAATTGTTTATAAGGTTTTTTTATTATTCAACTTCGACGAAAAGCCAAAAAAGTTACCGGATATTGTTCTTTGCATCCTAACAATCATGCAAGGCATGAAATCAATGCTAGGATGCGAGGAACAATAACCGGTAACTTTTTTGACTTTTCATCAAAATTGAATAACAAAAAAAGTTGTATAAACCAATAAAAGCATTTTCGTTGAAATTTCACATCTTTCTAAGCCTTCATTAATTGTTAAATAACTAAATTAATTAATGGAACTTACCTATCGTACAAAATAAAGTTTAAGCTTTAAAATGAGATGTCGTGCGTCCCAATCCGTCCAATTGAACCAGTGATATGATAAAATTGGTGTGCGCAGAGACGGAAAATGTAAGATATTTGTACTAAATTTGCAATAACTTTGGTTAAAGTTAATATTTTTTTAATTTTCAACAAAATATATGTTTGTTATGAGAAAACGTAACTATTAGCGGATAAAAAATTGTACTAGCTATAAACATAAACCTTTTCAGCCATTTAAACATTTAATTTGTTAATATCAATTAAACTGACCACTTTCAGGCTTTGCCACCAAGTTTTTTGGTTTCAGGAAGTCAAAATACTTAGGAATAAGTTGTTTGCAGCCGTGGCATTCTGATTGGCTACGGAACCCTATCTGACTCCTAGACTAATACAAGTGTAGTAGGATCGTATTCGATGCAAAGCAGAGCAAAAAGTAGTCGGTCTTTTATCAAAGGAAAATCGTGTCAACAAATTGAATTTAAAATCTAAAATACTGCTGTGTAGTCACCCAGGTGCATCGAGTGTACGAAGTGGTCGGTTATACGTCAAATACCAACCTGGCGAGCTAGGACGTAAAACAGAGAGCGCCTCCAAAAAACAAGTAAACAACAGTGGCGAGTACAGAGGTAAAATGTAGTACATATGTTGAAATTAAAAAATAAATTGGATTTATAATAAATTACATTTAAAATAAATAGTTTATGAGAATAAAGGAATTTTTGTAGGAACAAGGGTACCAGACGTGAACATAAACATCTCTGTCTCGATACATGATAAATAGATATTTTACCTTAAATATTGTGATAACAATTGTTATTTATTTATGCTAAAACAACAAATGAATATGGATGATTGTTTCAAATGTACCATAATTACAATTTATCATTTTTAATATTAATAACATTAACGTGTTCACGTTTTATAATTTACTGTGTTAAATAATACACAGTTTTAGTATCTCAATTTATTATTCAATATGCAGTTGCGTATAACCAAAGTTTACATAATAAATGTAAACTTTAGTGTAAATGTAAATTTGGGTGTAACCTAGGTAGGTACTTATTGTTTTTGAGAAAGTAGTATGTTATTTACCTGTTTAAAATGCCAGCACGAGTAAAACAGCATTCATCCGCCCAGAGCGCACTTTGTTAATAAAGTTATACTGCACTTCGATTTAGGAACCAATTGCAAAATTCAGTACGATTGGGGAAATCAGCTGCTTCTAAAACTTAAACTTTTTGAAAATGTGTTATGTTAACTCCTTTGCGAGAAAAATGCAGGAGATATGGAGGGTGGTAGATTTCAATAAACACTTTAAATTGTTAAGTAATGGTTTTGTGATCGTGTGTAGTGTATTTTGTATATTCGGGTATTTAGTGTGCCGACTTTTTTTATTTGATAAAATACGGTGTGCCTACAAACCTCTGCTTTATTTATTTTCTTTTAACGAAAGTTGACTTCGGGAAGTCAGGCTTGTTAAAATATTTTGCACTAAGTTAATACAATTATTAAAATTAGTTATAATAAAATGCAACATGATCCTTTATTTACTTGCATTTTATTGGTTTCGTACATATGTATCCGTATACTAAAGCGGATTAATTAAATGTGAACCACAGATTTTGATGTGAACTTGGCAATGCTGTTCGCTTCAGCTGACGATTTGTTCATGACATTACGTTACAAAATTTTCCGAACATCCGGGCATCTGGTAGGGTCTCCCTCTTAGTGGGAGTTATGGATTGATTTCCTTCATTTTTAAAAGTCGAGTAAAAATTTTTTTCCGGTTTTCTGTCTTTATTAAGCCTTCCGAATACGTGGTTAAAATTAATGACATTATGACTGAATCACCCTGTATAGTGATCCATTGCCGGTTACCATGGGGGTACCCCAGGGGACGGTGCTGGGTCCAATATTGTTTTTAATATATATAAGTAATATTTCTAAACAATAAAACACTACAGGTGTGGTGATATCTTACGCAGATGATACGGCTATCTTATACGCAGGTGATTCTTGGACAGAGGTATATAAAAAAGTAGAATGTGAACTAGCTGTATTTTTTGATTGGTTAAATAGTAGCCGTTTAAGCCTTAATATAGATAAAACTAAATACATCGCGTTTACAACTATAGTCTGTTTGGAAATGAAAGAGAGTAATAAAACCCCGAGATAAGAACCGGCCATGGGCGTGGTAATATTTCGTTTCAGGTAATTATCGGGTAACACTAATGCTAACAGGTAATGTGTGTACATTAGTATATTTTACTGGATACATCATAGGCAGGAGCCAGTGTATTGTGACAGATCAATCCAGTCTTAGAGCTGAATATACGAAGACGTGCTAGTGCTGTAGGGTAAAATTCGACTTGTGTTTAGTGACTATTGTGCCAGTGGATATAATATTGTTTGGGCAAAATGTCGAGCTTATCAGATTAAGTACCTGCTAAACGCGTGAAGATGTGCGCTGTCTCAGAATGAGAAGATTATTATATTAAATGTATTTAATGCATTGAAACACCAAAATCCTACCAACAGTGTTGACGACATCGTGGAAAAGTGTTCCAAAATGACAGGGATTGGAAAATCGACTATCTACAGACTTTTAAAGGAAACAAAAAATGAACAAGATACTGTAAATCCCCCAAAATCATCTACAGGGAGGTCAAAAGTCGTTATAGATGATTTCTTCAAAAATGTCATTCGCAGAAAAGTACACTCATTTTATTTTAAAAAAGAAATACCAACGCTAAACAAAATTTTAAGTGAACTTTCAGAGGACAACGATTTGCCAAAAATCAGTAGAAGCAAATTATGGGCCGTCTTACGAGAGTTGAATTTTTGCTGGGAAAAGCAGAACAGGAAGTCAGTTCTTATCGATAAAGATGAAATTATTTGTTGGCGAAGATCCTACTTAAGATCAATTAGAAAATTCCGTGACGAAGGGAGGAATATTTATTATCTAGACGAAACTTGGGTCAACGAGGGATATACTGTAACAAAAGTATGGCAAGATAAAAATGTAAAAAGTTTTCGACAAGCATTTTTGGATGGACTTTCAACAGGGTTCAAGGCACCTTCAGGTAAAGGGCGAAGATTAATAGTGACACATATAGGTAGTGCCAGTGGTTTTGTAGATGGCGGTTTACTTTTATTTGAATCTAAAAATACAGGTGACTATCACGAAGACATGAACGCAGATGTTTTCGAAGAGTATTTTACACAGATGTTGGATCTTATTCCTCCGGGGTCTGTAATTGTCATGGATAATGCCAGTTACCATTCACGGCAGACCGAGCGGACGCCTACGACTGCTTGGAGGAAAGCCGATATAATTCAATGGTTATCCGGAAAAAACATTTCTTTTGAAACAAATATGGTGAAAAAGGAACTTTTGACACTTGTCAATCTTAATAAAGATCAGAAAAAATATGTTATCGATGAAATGGCAACAAATCGCCAAATAACGGTACTACGGTTACCACCTTATCACTGTGAACTTAACCCAATCGAATTAGTCTGGGCGCAGGTAAAAGGAGATGTAGCGCGAAATAATACGACGTTTAAATTAAGTGACGTGAAAATTTTGTTAAAAAATTCCTTGGAACGAGTAACTGCAGATAACTGGCAAAGATGTATACATCATGTACAAAAAGAAGAGGAGAAAATGTGGGAACTCGATAATTTAATTGACGTTACTGTGGAACCTATCGTTATCAATCTAGGAGACGAAGATAATTCATCAGAATATTCAGAGGATGAATTTTAATATACCTACTTTTTTATTTTCTTTATTGTACATTTATACAACACTACATTTACTCACCATAATTTGAATTTTCAAAATACATATATTTTTGTGTGGAATAAAAGTCTATTCATTAAATTTAAATAAATATTTTGATAATAATATTGAATAATTTTATTTGAATTACTAAAAACCCTCTTAACCCGGTTATGATGCTTAAAGTAGCCTCATGTTTTGAAATGCTGTTTTTATATTGTTTACTTATAAGAGAAATGGACCGAGAAATTGAAGCGGCATAGACAAAGACGGATTGTCGGGGATTAAATTTTAGCTACCTGCTACAATTTAGTACAACCCGGTCACACAAAGTTTTTTTAAAAGTACACCTCATCTATACCGATAATACATAATATAAAAATATTGAATATAAGCATCAGTACTACATTTATTTACGATTTGCATACATAACTAGCTTTTATTACTCTTTCATTTCTAAACAGACTATAGTATCATTGATCAACCTGTTGTAAATAATATCATTATACACAAGAGGAGTTGTATAGATAAACTAAGCTGTTCTTGTCCTAAAATTCATAAAGTAGCAAACATTAAGTACCTTTAGGGTTATTGGATGTTAAGTATTGTGATATTTGTATTGTACTGTTTAATTCCTGGTGTACCCAATAAATTCAAAATTCAATTCAATTTGTACCTATTATAATCTTACATAATATATTGTTATATTGTTATTGTTATATATTTTTTTAATCATCTGTTAGACAACACAACTAATTAAAAATAATTTTGCCAAATAAAATTCATTGGAGTTGAAGCACAGTTGGAAAATATCACAACAATTACATTCCAATTGCGGACGCTATAAAAAACTTAAAAATACTGCATTATCGTTGAATCACTGCAAATAGTAGATGACATACAAACAGTGCAAAAAGTGTTTGCGTTAGAGACAAGTTTGACAATGTTTTAAGAAAAAAATTCAGATTTCTCCAGATTAAGACACCTCCATGGCAATTGTGCTCCCACGGATTCATTAATTGCTTCTAGAGATTACTTCAAATATGCACCTATAACGTCATTAGATGTCGACCAATCGTTTTCGTTATATAAGAAATTTTTTTCTTCATTGCGGACATCGCTTAAAGAATCTACTGTGGAGACATTGCAATGTTCCAGATATTTGCCAGAGCTCATCCAGATACGGAACCGGGTAATCATTCCACAATATTATAAAATTATATATTATAAACGCACTAGGTAATCCACGCGCGGACGCACCTGCTTTCAAACTGAAATGTCGTGCTTTACTTATAAGTACCGAATAAGAAAATGTTTGTCAGATTGTTTCAACATTTAAGGAGGTTTATCTGATTTGGAATTGATGAACAAATATTCATAAAAAAATTAATATAAGCTTATTAATATGAAGAAAATCCCCAAAACAATATGACTAGTTTGGACACCTAAGAGACGAGATATTAATAAAACAAATTTTCACGATTTAGTCTTATGAGAATGCAGATTTTTTTGGTCTTTCCACTTAGAATGCGCAGCAACTGACAAACCGTTTTTACAGCAACTTGTATAAATAGGAAACCACCGATATCTAAGAAACCGTATGACAGCTCGTAGAAATCGATTACGTACTTGTAAGATACATAATTTATAATAATTCTCCTTCAAACTGGTGTTGTTGATTAACTTAACGTCCATATGAGTGATAGCGGCAACGCTGCGGTTCTCGACGTAGCGTATTATTTGAAATTCGCAGGTGTGACATATGATGTATATTTCAAGCTTAGGCATCCAAACAAAGCCAGCCAAGTGCAACGTTGCCAAATCTAAAGGCTTACTACTTTAGTCACTAGCGAATGTACAGAAACTCTCGTTAGACTTTTAGACGTACCTTCGTGCCCGATAAACCTCCTTAAGAGATTATGGAATCTTTGAACCATATATTTTAAATGCCGTGGAGGCGGACCCTGGTACCAGTACTCGTAGATTTACCACAAAATCTTAAGTGTTATGTTTTAAAAATCAGGTGAATAAACAGATTATTTATTTATTTTCGTGTATTTCATTTATCATTACTGCTTGAGTTTGCTGCTAGGTTACTTGTTAAATACTGTTTCATAGTTTGTCTTATTTAAAAGAATTACTACTTTAGTTTTTGAGAGATGCTAGAGCTACTGAATAATTGTTCCTCTAAAAATATGATTTAACAACAATACATAGCCTAATTCCCAATTGTGCATGCTCTGCGACTAAAGCGCGCCGTAGTATGAAGTTACACTAGCTTGACCAGCGGCGGGATACGAAAATTATAAAAAAAAAGAATGTTTTTACGACGGAATTTGAATAAATAAACTATTGAAACATGTTTCTAGAGGTCAAAGGAAGATCTGTAAAAATATGACCCCCACTCAAAGTTACACCCTGATACATGGGGTGTTTACTAAAGAATGGGCCATACTTTAAAGCTAGCTTCCTTGGATGAAAGTAATGTGATTTAAATCAACTTACCTTAGTACCATATTGCTTCCTTAAGATATTATAGGCCCAAAAAGTAGTTTTTTATTTTACTTTTTACATAACTTATTATTTGGGTAATTTTATTCAAATTTTGGAAAAGTAATTTTTTTGTGTTATAAACACGAATATCTGTTTATTTTTTACGATAAATATAAAGGACGTTTTAAGCACCCTTGCCACTACATTGTTTTCTTCAGATTTTTTTAAGGATCAATATTTTTGAAAAATGATTAGTTATTTTCGACTGACAACATTCGACTTGCTTTAAAAAATATAATACATAAATTGCACTAAATTATTAATTCAAAAGGTTGTTACAATTAGTAATGTAGTTCTTATAACAACTGAAAACGTAAACATTAAACCAAACACAGAAAAATATGACTACATAAAAGATACTACATTTAAAAATAACAAAATAAAAAATAACTGCTACGTATGTTATTATGTTTCTACGACGGGATTTGAAAAAATAAACTATTAATACATGTTTGCCAAAGTCAAGCCTCTGTAAAAATTTGACCCCCACTCAAAGTTACACCCTGTATATTATACATTTTTAAACACCGTGAACCTTATTTAAATAAGGCATGTTGTAAATAACTCTAATTCGTCGTATGTCTGTATGAAGTAGGAAGTGGTAAATGCATGTACCTACTGTTGTAAATAGGGATCTAAATAATTTTATTAAAGCGGCATCCAGTCACTGTTTAAATATTAATTGTGATAAATCTAATGTTTTATCGTTTGGTAATAAAATAAAGGTGGATGAAATACGTGATAGCATAAAAATATCTATTGAGGACGAATGTATTCAAATTGTACATGAGGCTAAAAGTTTGGTTGTCATTTTTTATTCTGGTTTAAAATTTGAAAAACATAAATCATTTGTTACAACGGGCATACTGTACATTAAAACTACTATATGGAAGTAGACACTTTTTGCCTTTACAAGTAAAATCTACACTATGTGAAACATTGATCTTGTCTATTTTTAATTACGCCGATGTTCTTTATGGCCAATTTTTAACAGTTCAATACAAAAACAAAATTCTTGTTTGCATCTGATATATGGTATTCGTAAAGGGGAACATATTACCTATAAACTAAAAGATAATAACTGGTTAGATATGTCTAAAAGGAGGATTTTGCAGGCGGTAATTTTATTTCATAAAAATATTATTAGCAGAACTCCGTCATATCCTCATAGAAAGATTACCTATCGCTTAGATATCCACAACATAAATGTGAGGCATAAAGGCATCCTCTCTTCATCTTTTAAGCTAGAAATGTTTAGGCGAGCCTATACCTATCAAATATGCTTAATTTATAATGACATTCCTTCACATTTCAAAAGTTATTCTTTTCAAAAATTTAAGATCCTATAGGCAACTATTATTTGATGATCATTAGTGTTATTTTATGTGAACATATTATATGCAGAGAGAAGGTTAAAATTTCATAAATGTATGTATAAACTATGTCATAGCAATAATTTTCTTTAAATTTAGAGGAAGGACAATTTATCTCAAATAAATTGAACTTCCCTTTTTGTTTTATACTTTTATTTACATTATTATTATATCAATATACCTACTTGTATGAATTGAAAAGCTATAAAGTCGATTATTACTATTATTATTATCATTATCATTATTATTATCATTATCATTATCATTATCATTATCATTATCATTATCATTATCATTATCATTATCAATATCATTATCATTATCATTATCATTATCATTATCATTATTATTATCATTATCATTATCATTAGCATTATCATTATCATTATCATTATCATTATTATTATTATTATCATGTTCTTTCTCTGCAATTTTAGGTAAGTATCTTCAGCACGGCATTTACTGCAAGTGTCTGATTTAAATTTTCTGTTTTAGGTCCCTACATTCAGCGCCTTCCGGGCTATATGACACGTCCCCAGGATAGCTAACTTTTGTAGTTGGAGGTAAAGTTTCGGTGGTAAGTATAATTTCTCTAGATTCTTATGCAACTTATTTAGTATCTCTCCCGTGGCCCCTACTACTATTGGTATCACAACTACTTTATCTTGGTTCCAGATCTGCTTAATCTCTGCAAAAAGTGGGATATACTTGCGAATTTTTTCTACCTGTGTGTCTGGAATGTTATGAGCAGCGGGTACAGCTATATCTATTAGGTAAGTAATTTTGTTTGTCTTATCCTGTTTGTATTGTCCTATCCCAGTATATCTTATGTGTCTCATTTTCCATTACTGGGTCTGGCTTGTAATTGTAGTATGGGTGGTGTTCAGTCAGAAGGTTCGCATTCTTACATAGTTCTTGGTGTATTACTTTTGCGACGTTGTCATGCCCTTTCATATATTCTGTTGGGGCATTAAACACGGTGGACGACCCACACAACCTAGCTCAAAATGTTAATTAAACACTTGAAGAATATTCCTACAGACAGTTATCATAATATTTCTTTTGTTCACAATTTTCGAGATCAGAAAAAGAAAAAGAAAGGAAGCTAGATGCTTAAAAAATTTCTGCTTCCCATTTTTTTTTATGATAACTACTATTCTGGCTCGTGCCACACTGCGTGTCAAATAGTAACAAATATAAAATAAAAGAACATCCTACCTGACCTCGTTTGTTTTTTTTAATTAAATCTTATTGTTAGTTTATAATAAATATTGTTTATCAACCAATTGTTCTTTTTAATGAAATATTTGAAAATTCCTACATATACATAAGTATTTATTATAATATTTGTTCATAATTTTCGAGATGAAAAAAATAATAAAATACCATATGGTGCGTTATGAAAAAAAAATGTCACGCGACGGACTCGAACTAGCGATCTCGTGACTGTCAGTTCCAAATGCTACCTATTAGGCCACGCTCCCAGTTGAGGAATGTGTCACATCTAGTGAATTTAGCTGTCGGGTAAAACTTCAAAATCGATTATCTCGGTAAATTATGAACGTTGCGTCGAACTACTTCGAAAAATTGTTATTCAAGGTCCATACACACTACTATTTATTATTACTACTACTATTTATGGTACTACACGTACCATAAATATCAAAAATTACAAAAATCCGACTACCTTACCTGTTAGATTTAATGTCTATCTCTAGACATAAATTAGGTATCGATGCTAATACGGAGAAGAGTTTGTAAAAATAACAAAATCTGTTTTTTAATGGTAAATGGATAATATTGGATACCTGACCGTAGTTTTCTATTTGGATCAACTTTAAATAACGATTGTCGATATTTTAAAAAATTAAGGTACTCTTGAGCAAAATTTACATTTTTCGACAAACCTCGTATACGACTGCAAAAAATTGAAATCTGATTATTTCATTTTGGATTTTAGACCATGCAGAACTCTTCATCAAGAATAACTTTTTCTCATAAAACCCAAAAAGAGAAGGAGCGTTAAATTGACGTCCACGGGATGTCGGTTATTCAATTTTGTATTGCGATGAAATTTGTTTGTACAATTGCGGTACAATAATTGAATTAATTCTAAATTGACACAATTATTGAAGTAAAAATTGTAACGTTAGTGGCTCATTTAAATCAATCTAAATACGTCCACTGTAAAATCATCGTAGTGGGAGAGCGCTAGTCTCCGCCTCCAGCTGTAACGCCCGTGCACCCGACCCCGCAGCGATACCATAGCAGTGTACAGAGAACGGACTCTTAATATAATAGAGCAATCAATTCTGTTATTTGAAAGATTATATAAATATTATATGAGTGAAATATTACAATGCATTTCCAGTGATTCTAGCCCAAAACTATTCAAGATATCTACATGATTAAAACCTTGTGGCGGATAGACACCATCTTGCGTAAATGCCAAAAATTTTAAAAACCGCCTTTCAACTGACTCCAACCATTGCCGATGTATGTTGTATATTGAATACCATATTAGGGAACCATACTCTATTTTAGATCTGACGAGGAAGTAAAATAAGATTTTAACGTAGGGATATCTGCAAAAACCATAAGTCCGGAACGTACCCAACACAACATTATTAATGTGATCGATGAAAGTGAGTCCGCTGTCAAAAGTTATGCCTAGATCCTTAAACAGTTCAACACGGCTAAGAACGTATCCATCAATGTTATAGTTGTAGACAACAAAATCAGTTTTACGAGTGAAGGACATTATCTTACATTTGGAGTTAAAAGGTAAACAATTTAAGGAGGTTCCATACATCTCTTGCGGAGTAGGCGGTACGGGAGGGACGCTTATGCTTATACACGGTAGTTTTGTTGTAGTACCAACCTTACATAAACTAATTTGAGCTAACTAAATATAATATATAAGAATGAAATTTATACATCACATATTAGCTTGCATATATTTTTCGTGTTTAATGCACGGCAATTAACATTTTATTTTAATAAAAGTGTCTATTCATTGAGAGAATGAATCTAAAATGATGGATGAAATTTGGCAACATTGCCATGGCGTGGTGGTAAAAGTTGGGTCAATTGTCATTACTGTCAACTGTGCTTTGCGCGTAAGTAGATAAGATGGGCGGGTTAGGCATCGGAAGTGACGTCACATGGCCAGTTCCATCGAGTTCGACGTGCTCCTTCAGCGGCTTCTTGTGGACATTGTCGTTGTGCAAGAGATGCGTGGGTGTTGTCATGCAAGAAGTGTCATGGCGGCATGGAAGTGACGTCATACAAGAAGTGTCATGGTGGCATGGAAGTGACGTCACATGGCCAGTTGGCGGTAAATTAAAAATTTAAAACAGCATTGCATCATTCTTATCCAGTATTGCATCATTCGTGGTCAATGACCTCCAACCAGCATTGCGTCATTCTTATCTGGTATTGCATCATTCGAGGTCAAGTTTCTACTGGTTCAGACCTGTTTTTCTACTAGTTCAGACCTATTTTTTAGCATAAACTGTAACCTGATATATTATTTCCTTTATAATTTCAGTATTAGCAAAAATTGCAACTTGATATTCTATCTCCTTTAATACTGCCACGCTCGCATAAACTTTAACCTGATATATTATTTCCTTTAACAGCATTGCGTCATTCTTATCCGGTATTGCATCATTCGAGACCGAGGTCATGTCAGGGTCATCGACCTTTGGTCGTCTGGGGTCAAGGTCTTCGCCCTCTGATCGTCGGGTCAATTTAAGATCTGTTTTCTACAGGTTCAGACCTGTTTTCTACTGATTCAAACCTGTTTTCTACTGGTTCAGACCTGTTTTTTAGCATAAACTGTAACCTGATATTTTATTTCCTTTATAATTGCAGTGTTAGCAAAATTGCCACTTGATATTATATCTCCTTTAAAACTGCCACGCTGGCATAAACTGCAACCTGATATCTCGTTTCCTTTAAAATCGCAGTGTTAACAAAAATTGTAGCCACGTAGCGTCTAGACAGCATGCGATAAGAATAACGAACGTTGGCCGGATGTAATAAGAGTCACGGTCAAACTGATGATATATATGTTAAAGACCCGAGGGTTTTCACTCCAATTAAAACACATAAATTTCAACAACTGGTTTATTTTCTCACCGACAGCGCTGTTCCCACTTTATATGCTATATCGTGACTGACTCCCGTGCTCGCTGACCCCGCGGACCGCGCTCCATCGGCTGACCTCAACTGCTCGCGCATTCCGAAAGGGGTTCTAGCTGAGTCAGTAATAGCGACGTAGTGGATGACATCCCTCTTTAATAATTAGCATCTAACATATATGTATATACACACTTAAATAAAGTTATCATTTGCCAGTCTACATCGATAGCTTGCAGAAGCAACTACATTTTCATTAGTCTCCAGCTAGTAATAGTTCTTCAGTTGTTTCCGTGCGTTTGTGCCCTTACAACGTCTACAGCAACAGCTCGCAATAATAATTGTCTCTAGTGCTCCTTTATAAATACAAGTAAGTTATATGTTTTTGAAATAGTTAATTATTACTAAACACACCCTTTATATTTATTTTTATTTATTATTTTTTTTATTTAGGTTTTTTTTTCGCTCTTTTACACTTGATTTTTCTATTGTTGTAGCATGAATCTAAGTCAAATTAATGAGGTTTCCTCCATCCGCATAAATCCAGTAATTAATCTACAGGATCTTCCTGTGGACCAGCCCATACCGATTTGGGGGATAAAAATAGTTAGCACACGGTTTGGGAAGACGGTTCTTGTCGACTTGGGCGAGAACGCAGTGTTTTTACCAAGGAGGTCTTTGCCGGCAATCGAGGCAAATTTGGAACACTTTATGCCTAGGAAGTACGGATTAGTGTTTAAGGGTCTAGTGCAGTGCAATCAGCCGCACCCGGCTATAAACTTTGAGGTTGTGGAGCTACCACAAGAACATCAACAACCATGACCTGCATAGAAGAATTAAAAAATTGTAAGTGCCCCATTTTTTATATTTGGTGTCATGTTTCTAATAAAAAACGTTATACATCAGTTGCACTCTTTTTATTTTATATTTTATTGAAAATTATGGACTCTCTTGTTCAGGAAGCCGATAATTTTGTCGCCAAACTTACGCAGGTTGCTACGCTTCGTTATACTTTTTTTGTTTAAAAAACTATTTGTACAAAATATATACACATATAAGAAAAAATAAACAAGAGAAAATAAGTAAAAAAAGAATAAATAAAAAAAACGTAGACGTAGTTTGGAAGCGTAAGTGCGTAACAAAGGTGCCGACAAATCACTCAGCCTAAAGGGTGTAGGTTCAGTAAAATATTTTCAATACAGATATCAAAATCTAGGGCGCCACTAGCAATAAAACGCAACCCTGCTAGGAGGTTCCCAGATTGACCGGTTTTCCAAACTACGACTCTCTATTTAGCAATTAAAGTTAAAGTGTAAAGTACAATGATGGTTAACACAACAAAAAAAAATAAACAAATACCATATGAAAATCTTCCGATATAGAAGAATTTTTTATTAAAAGAAAGAAATAGGTACTTTAAATAAATATGTATGTGAACAGATATTGTTATATTTACGGATGCTTTAAAGATAGTTAAATTTAAGTACTATTTTTAGAATTTCAGGCGTGCCAATAGTGATCACGTAAGGCGTACAATCAAATATTTTAATCACATAAATACATATCACTTAATTCAAGAAATGGCGTAAAAAAAATATAAATATAAATGCACATAAATATCGCCAAACTTATTTCAAATACAGACCAACAATATTATTACTATGACATAAAAATAAGGAAATTTATATTTAAACACATTAAAAAAAACTATGATATATGTTGTACTCAGTTGCATAGATGTTAAAAAAAACTTAGCAATAAAATTTTTGAATTTGCTCCAATAGACTTTCCGTAGCAAACTTGATAATCAAAGTCACAATAAAAAAGAATAATAATAACGGAAAAATCTGACCTTTTTGCAATGGCAATAACAAATTGCTGATCTTACAATTTTCCTGGAGAGGCGAATGCTTCTTTCCTAGTTGGATCCACTTGTTCTTATATAAGCGACGTCAACCAAATCGTAGGATAACAATCCGACATTGAATAACTAGCCCCAAATGCGAGACAGCCAGTATAAAGGTGGAAGAATAGGTTCAAACGAACGAATAGGTAAATTCACGAAGCCTTAAAATAGCACGAATAATAAATATCTTTTCTTTTTTTTTGAGATTGTCACACCTAAGGCTCACACAAAAGGTTTAAATTGTTGAAAGTAGGGTAAAAAAAACTTACTCAAGGCTATAGGGCGGCTTCAATTGTAGTCCAATCTGGTATCTGGGATAAATATCTAAATGTACATAGACATATATTTCAGTGGTTCGTTAGAACTATCCTATTGGCTATAATATGAGCATCCTGTAAATTAAGGAAATAATAGAATAAGAACCACGTGCGACAGAAAAGATTACTTACAGATCAATTGCTTCAGAATCCGACATAAGTCGTGAACTGTGATTATAGTCACACCAATACATAAATCACATTCAAAAGTGAATTTCGATAAAACTCCCAACTATATTGGAATGCACAAATCGGCACAGAACAACGAAATTCGCTTAACAACAACTGCCTGAATACTCTATAGGAAAAATCCTCGAACCTCGACCAGCAACCTTTTTGTGTGTCCAAAGAAATGTAGATAGCTAACGCGGGGACAGCGTATGCGGAAGCAGAAGCATTCGCGCTACATTTTTAATAAAATTTTCTTTTTATTAAACGCTCTGAGCTAATGAACTGAATTAATTAACTAGAATTGTAATTATTTATATTTACTTTAAAATGCGATTAGAAAAGGAAAAAAAAATGAGTAAAATAAAAGTGCAACGTAACAAGGTTTTAGAACTTGTACGTGAAGGTGATACACACGGTATTCAAAATTTTGTTAAATCAAATAATCGTCAAATCCGGTTACTTAAAACTTATAATTCAGTTGGCACTAGACGCAAAATTGAAACAAATATTGGTCATTTAAAAGGAATCAAAATTTTGTTAAAATCAAATTCAGAGCATGTAGGCGCGGGGCATAGAGATAACCACAGTCATCAAGTTATACGGCAAGACCTTCAGTCGATATTTGCAGGACGTATTATTTCAGGGATAATAATAAATAAGCGACATATTGACATTAAAGCTTTCTTGAATGATGCGAACAGAATATCGAGAATTCTGAAGACTCATCCAACCATAAAAGTTAACGCTGTTTTCTGTGGAGAGTTTATTAAAGCCAAACCTAATTCAAACGAAACAATTTCAGAATTTAAATATTTCAATACAAAAAATGCAGATTTGGGTACAGATCTAAAAGTTTGGTTTCAAGAAAATGTTATGGATAAAATTTTGAATAAACTGGAAGAGTTCCAAGAAAAAGATAGTGGCTGGGCATTACACAAAACTGTCTGTTTGGAAATTAACATTAACAAATTTGAAATGGGTCACGGAGTTTCTTCCTTTATCAGGCTCCCCGAGGTAATCGCAAAGAAAAATGTTTGTGTTAACGTTAAAAATTATGACGATGATGCCTGCTTCGCTTGGTCTATTGTTTCAGCATTTTATTCAGTTGATAGACTAAAACACCCAGATAGAACATCATCATATCCTTATTACAAAGATGTTTTAAATTTGAATGGAATAGAATTTCCAGTAACATTAAATCAAATTTCAAAATTTTACAAACTTAATAACATTTCGGTTAACGTTTATCAATTAAAATTAACCGGGAAGAATAAATATAACGTTGAACCTGCTCGTTTTACCAACAATAAACTAAAGAGACACGTTAATCTTATAACTATTCAAAATATTTATTTTGATGAGCATAAGGAGGAAAGTAGCAGAGATGACGTAGAAATTAAGTATCATTTTTGTTGGATAAATTTATCTAGGTTGGTTTCTTCTCAATTAAATAAACACAAGAATGCTAAATACATTTGCGATATTTGCTTAAATTATTTTAGTACTGTCTCTTGGGGTTAAGCTCGTCAAAATTCATCGCGTATTGAAATTTAAACAGTCTCCATACGACTTCCACTACAATTTCTTGTTATCAAAATTAGGTGATGACTGCAAATTGCTTTATACAAACACCGACAGTCTCGTATCAAGTAACCTGCGATAACGTTTACGATCTTTTAATTCAATTCAGATTCAGATTCAATTTAGACAAATTTGATACTTCAGATTATGAGCCTAATAATAAATATAATATACCTTTAGTTAATAAAAAAGTACCAGGCTTAATGAAGGATGAATGCTGTAGGGTAATAATGACGCATTTTGTCGGGCTCCGTTCTAAAATGTACAGCATCTTAATAGACGGCAAATCTACTATTAAAAAATCTAAAGGAGTTAAAAAGCATATAGTTAAAAATTCCATCACATTTGACGACTACAAAATCTATTTAGATAATAAAACTGAACTCTATCGCAAACAGAGGACCATTCAGTCAACTTTACATAATGTTTTCTCAGTTGAGCAAACAAAACTAGCTCTTAGTGCAGCTGATGATAAACGCTTTTTATTAAACGATAGCCATTACCTTGGGGACACTATTCAATAGATAGTATGTAAATTTAATGTTTGTGTCTTGGAGACCGCCTAGCCGGGTGTCTTGGCCGGCGGATTTCGATCTGCCGAGTCAAGCATCACGGACGTAGGCCGGAATTTGGATGGGTGATCTAAGGCAGGCTCGGGGACGTGGTTGTGGTAGCCTACCAAGAGACCTGGGTCGCCCAACATTTGCCGCACGCGTGTGGTCCCCGATAAATGGTATTGAGTGCAGAGCAAGAAATCTCTGTAACTCAAGACCATGCTATCATACATAAACTGTACGAGACTTTGCCACCAAGCCACCTGTGTAGTAAATAGGATGGTTTGAAGAAGAGTACTCGAGTAATGACGGAGGGTGTACAAGGGGCCTAATAAGGCCTAAGTGCTGCGGTGGAAGACAATTTCACCACACCTCCGACATACATACATACAATGTTTGTGTCTTATTTGTTTTAAACCTCTATGTACGATAAAACTGTGGACAAGAGTATACTTGAGTCCTCTCGTATCAAAACCCCTTAAATCCGTTTTTGATGAAAAATGAGATATACGCTTCAAAATATTCCTAATTTTAGTAGGAATATTTTGAAGCGTATATCTCATTTTTCATCAAAAACGGATTTAAGGGGTTTTGATACTAGAGGACTCACTTGTGTAATGTTACTAAAGTTAAATTTCTATTATATTATTGAAACTGGAATTGAGGAAAAAATAAAATAAGATATGTTAATTAGCATTTTTATTTTTTACTTATTTCATACAATACATTAATTTTATAATAGTATAGATATTCACGTAAAGTATTACTTAATATGCTATCATTAGATATATCACAAAAATGATTTATAATTTGTTCAACATTTAAAGTAATTTAATTTGCTTTTATCCAACCAGCTACAATATCTAACACATTATGATAGTAACGACAAAAATCTAACGAATCTAGCATTTATTCTATGCGACAGCACACAAGTATCGAGTTTTAACAGTTCTTCAACACCTTGAAGGAAAAGATAGATGCGCATGTTGTATTTTATGATCTGCACCATTTTCATAGATTACCTGGGTAACTGTCGTGTAATCTCCACAACGATGAGTCACAGGTTCATACTCATCAGGCCAACCTTGCAGGGGTGTTTGGAAGAAATCTTTTTTCAAACGTTCCAGTAGCTCCAAGAGAGTTTGCCATTCATAGGTAGAAAATGATAATTTATTACCATTGCTATTTCTTATAATTATTGCGGATCTGAAGGATCTAGGTGGACTTAATCCACACTGTATTTGAATGTTGACATTAGATATTAGTGGAAAAACATTACTTAGCAAGTAAATTTGCTCCCACCGTGCGACTTCATATTTAGCCAGAATATCATCGAGGCCCTTACTATAGTAAATAGTTTTCTTAATCACTTAAATTATCGGAAACTTCACTCATTTTGCATACAACCTGCTCGTTCGACGAACTAACTCAAACTAAATTATGTTGGTGTTTTCGATCCAGCTGTTGTTTCTTAACAAGCCCCAACCACTTCACGAAAATTTTCCCTCCTTTTCTCCTTAGTACCTTTTCTACGAGATAAATGTCGGGGCTGGCGGTTTTCTGTAGCTCCTCAGTATAGAAGGCACCTCTTATAGGATTTCCCTGCATATCTTCCAAGAGGTATGTCGCTGAATTCGTTATTTTAACCGACGTAATTTTAAATAGTTCGGTCGTCCAATTAGGCGTGTAACCCTTATCGAAGACGTGTTTATTTTTGCTGATGCGCACGACGTCACCCACTTTGAATTTTTGCGGGCCGCTTATCTTAATATGATTGCAGGCACACTTTAAATTTCTCTCTTCATTGGACTTATTTACTTGAGACGGCTTGTATCCCGTGGTGCGATGTCGGGTTTCGTTGTAGGATTTCGTAATATCCGGTAATACATCTATCCATTTATAGGTACCGTTTAGGCTAAAGTAAATATACAGCTTTGATTTCAAAGTTCTTATCACACGTTCGGCAATGGCGGCTTTTTTCACGCTGTACGTATTGTAATGATTAATATCATGCTTCTTGAGGAAGTGCTGGAATTTTTGGTTGAAGAATTCCGTACCCTGATCCGTTTGTAGATTTATACAGATTCTACCTTTGCTGTGAGCTAAAATGTCAGCAAAGGCAGTGGTTATCTCTTCACCAGTCTTTGTTTTTAAAGGTCTAGTCCACAGGAATTTTGAGGAACGACGACCATAATCATTTAAACATTTTTGTTATAGTGTGCGTACTGACGCATATCAGGCAAGGTCACATTACATATTCTCAAGTTACGAATGTCAATATTGCCATCAGGAGTAAACGAAGATCAAATTCCATGAGGTATATGACGCTCGTTGAAATCGCGATGACGATGAATTTACCAAGACTCATCGTGTAGAATGATGCAAAATCGTTTGGTAAGCAACTTTATAGTATTTGATCCAAGGAGGATATGTGTGACATAAAACGTGATGACGTGACGTAAAACGTGACGGCGTGACGTAAAACATGACGACGTGACGGTTATCCTTAATTACGTGACGGTTATCTTTAATTACGTGACGGTTATCCTTAATTACGTGACGGTTATCCAGTTTTTACGTGACGGTTATCCAGTTTCGCATGACGGTTATCCAGTTTTTACGTGACGGTTATCCAGTTTTTACCTGGCGGTAATCCAGTTTCGCGTGAGGGTTATCCAGTTTTTACGTGACGGTTATCCAGTTTCGTGTGACGGTTATCCAGTTTCTACATGACGATGTGACGACTTAAGATATTATTCTAGCCACCTTTAACCCCTCGATAATTGCTGAAATTTCGTTGTTGTGTGACGTATTTCCAGCGTTTTTATGTGCTACCAGCAGCCTTAAACGATAGACAAGTTCGTTGGGATCATCCCAGTAAATATATTCCATAGGCTTTGTATTGTAAATTAACTTATTGGTGCGAGACAACAAGCCTCTACCAGTAGTTTTACGTTGTGTCGTCTTAATAAATAGCGGTCTAATAATTTCTCTATACTTTAACGAACTGGAATCTTTTAAGCGTCCTACTGCGTCTTAGTGAGCGCCAGTCATTTGAAGAATATTTTTATAAGATTTCTTATCCTCTTGATTGAAAGATGGATCATGATAGAAAAAATTGGTACAACCTCGGTGTTCTTTTGAATTGCTGACCATCGATTACTATATCACCGGTATGAATGTCAAAATCGATCCGTTTTCGACCGAGTAGCCACGATGACGTTGAGGAATCGTATACTGGTCCATAATTCTTATCAATTACATCACTATCAGCCCAATGCTCTGTAACATACTTTTGAGATATTGCAGGATATTGATCTAAATATTCTTCTAGAGCTTCCTGAGTTATATCATCCAATCGAGTTTCTTGCTCCTCTTCAAATGTTCTATCATCATCATCATAATCATCATCATCAAGTCTAGATGACGATGCTATTGTTAGCTTCTTTTTCCCGTGGAGAGTAAAATATACATATTGCCAAAGCGTTAGACGACTGTTTAAGTTAAAGAACAAAATCTTAAAGTATAGTCGGGTATGCAGTCAAAGCCAACTTGAAGTGTACTCTTTTTTATTACTCGAGCTTTCGGAACAAATTATTCCTACCTCAGGAGAAACTGCAATGGAATATAGAAAATATAGAATGTTTAATGGAAATATTCAAGGAAATGGAAGAAAAAGGGGAAAAACAAAATAAGGAAATTGAAGAAAAAAGAGAAAAACAAAGAAGGGAAGACAAGGAGGAACGTATGAAAGAAAAGGAAATGGAAGCTAAGGAACGTAGAAGAGAAAAAGAGATAGAGGAAAATAAATTAGAAGAATTAAAAGAATTAATACAGAAAAATGCAGATCAAATCAATATAAATATGGAAGAAAAAGTGGAGAAGATAAAGAAGGAATTTAAAGAAGAAAGGGAGAAGTTTAAAAATGAGATGGAAAACAAAATAAAACTAGTGGAAAAGAAAATTGAAGAAGACCGAGAAAAGGTGAACAAGTATGAAATAGAAGGAAACAAGAGAACACTTCAAATATGGGAAAGTATAAAAGAAATCCAAAAGAATACACAAGAAGAGAAGAAAGAAGTGGAAAAAGAAATGACAAACTTGGATAAAAAATTACAAGAAAATAGAGAGAGACTAGATATAGTAGAACAACAGATAAGAAGGCAAGGAACAAACAATGGCGAAGAAATACCAAGCAATGAAGAGATACTGCAAATAAGAGAAGAATTAATGAGTGAAATTGCAAGATTAAGGGAACTACAACAACAAACGACACAAACTAAAATTATCACATGTTCAAATATAAATAATACACACAAATATGATGGCTCGATACAACAAATACATCCTGTAGTATTTTTAAAATCTCTTAAAAACAAAATTAAGTATGTAGAAAATTTTGATGAAATAAAAGAAATTATTAGGGAAAATTTAACAGGCGAAAGTTTGATTTGGTTTAATAGTAAAGAACAAGACATTACAGATAAAAAAACTTTTGAAAAATTATTCTTAAATTATTTTTGGGGTGATTATAGACAAAACAAAGTCAGGGAAAATTTATATTAATATGATTATGCAAGGAAAACACCATTATCTAGATATGCATTACAGTTGTATACAAAAGCAAAGTATTTAAGTCCACCAATGTTAGAAAGTGAAATAGTTTTATACATATCGAGGCATTTTAAGCCAGAAATTGCAGAAAATTTGGCTATACATAACATCAACAATATGGATGAATTATGTGTCTATTTAAGTAGGATAGAAAGAAACATAAATTACTTTGAGCATAACACAAACAATATACGAGATAGACAAAATTCCAATATACGCACGAATAATAACAATTACACTAATAGATTTGGTACTAATAGGAGATTTAATAATGATAATATAAATCAAGACGGACAGAATAATTGTTATCAAAATTCTAGTAATAGATTCCAGAATAGTAATTACAGAAGGTTTGGCAATCATTTAGAAAATAATCAAAACAGAAATGACAATAACTATAGGAACAGACAACAACATTACAATTTTAGACAAAATAATAGTACGAATTTTAATACTAACAATCCACAACAAAATACAGGACGATACCAAAATGAAGACAGACGAATTCGTGATGGTCAAGAGAGACAGGTAAATTTTCAGAGATATGAAAGACCTAGTGATATTCATTACTGGGAAAGTGAAGATTCCAATAGAAATGACACGAACACACTTATGACTAGTTCAATGGACAGAAACAATCAAATGCAGACAACCAGTAATACACAAAACACTGATGTAGTACAGAATTTTTAATAAGTAGTAAACCAAATGTAGATTCCCTATTTTGTATATACGAACATCCACGCGAATATATTCAACAAGAAAGTAACCAAAAACAAAAAGAAGAAGAAGAAAAACAATTAGTATATTTAACGGGTAAAGTTTCTAATATATTAGTAAAACTATTGGTAGATACTGGATCTGAAGCATCATTAATTAAAGAAAGTTTTATAAAACAACATCAAAATTTAAATTTCCAAATTATAAGAATTCCAAAAATAAATTTAGTAGGGGCAAATAATAAAAAACTATATTAATCTTCAAAATTAGCAAGTATAAATGTTAGGATAGATGAAGTAGATGTAAATTTACAACTTTTAATAGTACCTATTTTAGATAGTGATATAGTTATTGGCAATGATGAATTGAATAAACATAAATTTATAATTGATTATCAAAAGAAAGTTATAAAATTGTATGGGAAGGTAATAGAATTTACAAATAATAGATTAAGTGAGGAAAATTCAAAGCAACAGAGTGAGTGTATGTTAGAGGATGAATGTAAAAAGATGTATGAGGTAATTAAAAGTAATGAAATGAGTGATTATGAAAAAAAAAATGCGGGTAATAATGAAGTTGAATTAATTAATAGGTATAGATATGAAGAGTATGAAGATGAGTTAATTGATAATTATGAATGTGAAAAGATAAATATTAATGATATAAATATTAAATGTGAAGAAAAAAGTGTAAATGAGGTTAAAAAATTATTAGGAAAGTATGAAAGGTTAGTTATGAAAGAAACTCGAGTTGCAGAGAATTATAGTCCCAAAATAGAAGTAAGAGATATAGGAAATTTTAAATCAAAGAATTACCCAATCCCATACAAATATAAAAATAATGTAAAGGAAGAAATAGATAATTTATTGCGGAACAATATCATATCAAGAAGTAGGACTCAGTATATTAATCCAATAGTTATTGTTAAAAAAAGTGATGGAGATATTAGAATTTGTTTAGATGCACGAAATATTAATAAATGTACTATACCTCAATATGAAGCACCATTGTCAATTGAGGCAATTTTAGGTAGAATAACGAATCCAAAAATATTTTCTAAAATAGATTTAAAACATAGTTTTTGGTTAATTCCTTTGGAGGAAGAAAGTCGAAAATATACAGGGTTTATGATAGATGGGGAAGTATTCCATTTTAATGTTGTGCCATTTGGTTTACAGAGTTCTTGTGCTGCATTAGTTAGAGCCCTGCATAAAATCTTAAATAGATACGATAATTTTGTATTACACTACATAGATGACATATTAATATTCTCAGAAACAATAGAACAACACATGACACATTTGAACATAGTATTGAAAGCTTTAGATGATGCTAGTCTTAAAATAAATATTAAGAAATGTGAATTTGTACAAACGGAAGTAGCATATTTGGGTTACCAAATAAATTTGACAGGAATTGAAATGTGTAAAGATAGAGTAGAGACAATTAAAAACTATATAGGACCCTATAATTTGAAAACTTTGAGAGGTTTTTTAGGGGTAATAAACTATTTTAAAAGACTAATACCAGATTTGTCAAAATTTGAAGTACCTTTATTAAAATTACTTAAAAAAGGGGTTAGATGGAAATGGGAACAGGAACATGAAGATGCTTTTAAGAATTTAAAGGATATGTTTGTAAATAAATTACAAATTTTTCATCCAGACTACTCCAAACCATTTATAATGCATACGGATGCATCGTTAAATAGGTTTGCAGGAGTGTTATTACAAAGACGAGAGGACAAAGACGTACCAATAGCATTTGTATCAAGGGTTACTAAAAAACATGAACGAAATTATAGTACTGGAGAATTAGAGTTGGCAAGTATTATATTTTGTGTATCAAAATTTAGATTTTATTTATTAGGAAATAAATTTACAATATATACGGACAATCAGGCATTAACGTCAATATTGAATAATAAATTTGGGAATAATAGAATACATAGATGGGCATTATTATTACAAGAGTATGATTATGACATTAAATACATACAAGGACGAACAAATATTTTGGCAGACGCATTGACTCGAATGGACGAAATTAACAAAACTGAAAGGAGACAACTTAAAATAGGGGTAAATATTTTGAGACAAACAGGGGGTATATTTTCAAATCAGATTTTAGTACAAGATCAAGGAACATTAACAGATAAGGAAAAAAGAACATTGACTTTAAAAGATAGAGTATACTATAAAGT
This sequence comes from Anoplophora glabripennis, assembly GCF_000390285.2. Lineage (NCBI taxonomy): Eukaryota > Metazoa > Arthropoda > Insecta > Coleoptera > Cerambycidae > Anoplophora > Anoplophora glabripennis. The sequence goes on along the minus strand of NW_019417379.1, from coordinate 1,648 downwards.
AATAGATGATATAGAACTATCTGCAATAAGTAAAAATTTAGCAAGGGATATAATTAAAAATTTACATGAAAGATATGGACATATAGGGGTTGATAAGACATGGACAATATTTAGAGAGACTTATTATACAAAGAATGACAGAACATTGACAAAGGATGTTGTAAAATCATGTAATACATGTCAATTGTTTAAAAATAAAAATATGCATAATGAAGGGACACCAAAATCTATAATTGCACAGAAACCGTTACAGATAATAGCTATAGATTTCATTTCAAATTTAAGTACTAGTAATTTTGGTAATAAACACATTTTAGTAGTTGTTGATATTTTTTCAAAATTCATTAAATTATATTCATGTAGAAGAACAAATACAGAAATACAGATATAGAAATACAGAAGAACAGATACAGTAAAATCAGTATTGCAAAATTATATGAAGGATTTTGGAAAAATGGAGAACTGTATATTGGACAATGCCACATATTTTACGAATAAGAAATTTAAAACATTTATGAGTAAAAATAAAATACAGTTAAGATATACAAGTATTCGACATCCAGAGTCAAATCCAACAGAAAGGTATATAAGGGAAATAATTAAGTACTTGCGATTGATGGTATATAAAGAACATTCATTTTGGGAAGAAAATTTGTCAAGGGTAGAATATTTTATAAATAATGTTCAAAATATCACTACAGGTGAAGCTCCTATAACATTATTTTGTAATAAAAACCCTGATAGACCATGGGTAGTAAAACAATCTGAAAATTATCAAACATTATTAGAAAAGGTTAATGAAAGGGTGAAAAAGTCTGCATACAGTTATTTGAAAAGAAAGAAAAAAACCAGTAAACATAAAGTTAATTTTAATAAAGGTGATTTAGTTATAGTAAAAAGTTTAAGAGTAGCAAATAAAAGACAAAATCAATGTGCAAAATTAATGTTACCATATGAGGGTCCTTATATAGTAAATAATGAAAATGGAATAAACAGCTATGAATTAAAAGATCCTGTACAGATTGAAATAAAACTATCAAAAATCGAATGTACACCCTCAAACCTTAATNGAATAGCTTGTGAGCTTACTACTGAGATTTCAAGTGCTCGATAAAAATTTTTATCATTCAATTATAGTTTGAGAATAATTTAATTTAAAAAAAAAATTTATATAAAAAATAAAGTTATCTGTAAAGACCAAAAATCAAAATTACGTGTGAGATTAAAAGAGCTTGTTTGGGTAAGTATAGCATATAATTTTATAGATTTTAAGAATACTATAAAAATAATCAAAATTTAAACAATTTAAGACATTTCGAAGATAAACTTGATCTTTATAATACTATAAATTGACGATAACATTAAATTTGTCATTTCATTACAAATCTCAAACACAATTATATTTCCATCAATACAAAAAAAATTAATAATTATTTATAGTATTATAATACATATATATAAGAAAAAAACAGTGATGTATTTGGGATTGCCGTCAACAGTGCTAAGGGCTAATGTAATAAGAACACTCTGTGTTGTTGTCAGGCTTTCGGAAATGTGTTTATTTCCTTTCTCAAGACATCTATAAGAAATGACAAAAATGCTTAGAATAATAAGTTATAAAAGCTTATTATATACTTACAAACGTGAG
>NW_019417378.1:49171-86695 GCF_000390285.2 Anoplophora glabripennis | reverse complement strand
CATCTACCACCACTTCTGGAGGAAGTACCATTAAATATACGTCAGGCCATGTGATACATGCATGAAGGGGCTCCTGCTCACAGCACTGTAGTAGTTAGGCGGTGGCTTAATTTAAATTACCCGAATCGTTGGATAGGTTGCGGTATTGAGGCACCTATCTCTTGGCCTGCACGTTTTCCCGATCTAACGCCCATGGATTTTTTCTTTTGGGGACATATAAAAAGTATTGTTTATGCGACCCCAGTTGACAGTGTTGAAGAGCTACAGGAAAGAANCCTATCTCTTGGCCTGCACGTTCTCCCGATCTAACGCCCATGGATTTTTTCTTTTGGGGACATATAAAAAGTATTGTTTATGCGACCCCAGTTGACAGTGTTGAAGAGCTACAGGAAAGAATATTCGCGGCGGCTGATGAGATTCGCAACAACTCCATAATTTCCGTAACAACTTTGATAAACGTGTTATTATTTTGAAAATGTCCTTTAACTAAGTTTTTTGTTTTTTCTCTTTTTGATAATAAATTATTTCTTAGTTTCGTTTTCATTGTACTTCTAATTTAATAAAAGTTTCTGCGACATTCAAACAGTTACTTGTGCAACTACTGTAAACCGAATTTGTTGTACGATGCATGAAGTTTGCAGCTCTAGACGAAGTTGAGAGCTGCAATCATGTTAAGTGCAACAAATAAGCTTTTTGCACATGTTGCACGCAACATTTTTTCTGCGATTGTTTTTATTTCAAATTTTATTTAACAGTATTTTACATAATATTAAAATTTTAACTGACAACTGGAAATTAATTGCGCAAATTGTCAATGTCAGACGTTAGGTACTTATGGATATGCTTAGATTAAACTTGTAATCAATATATTTTTTTGTACTACTGTAAAAAAAGCTAAACTTTTGGCACAGTAGGTAGTGCAATAAGTAGTAAATTTTGCACGATCGTAGAAAAAAACACTTGTAGCATGTCCACATATTCATCATTAGTAAAATTTGGCATAATTCTTGTTAATTTACAGCCAAAAGTATTTAGCTGATAACAGTAACAACTTACAGAAGAGTTAATTGTGACAACTGGCATGACAGCAGCACACTTAGTTTTTCTTTGATTGATTGCAATCATATACGGTGTGAGGTGAATGGTAATACATTTTATTTTTTTATTAATAAACGAAAAGTTTTAAAGGAAAATTGCTAGAGAGGTAAAAGTTTCTAAAAGAACCAGTTTATCTAATGCAATGCGTATTTTTCGATATCGAGTTTTTACGAAATATAAAAGTTATGGCAAAAAATGGCTTGAGGGGTGGTTATTTCAACCCCATTCGAGGGGTTAAAATTTTCGAAAAATAGTTGAAAACTCGCATCTGTATTAGTAAACAACCTGTAAAAAGTTTGTTATTTGTACCTCGTTCGGTTTTCAAATTACAGCCAATTTTCATTATTTTTTTGGAAACTTTGATGGCCCATATCTCTTCAGGGGTGAACATTTTACTAAGGCGATTTTTTGCAGATCGTGTCCTTTTGAAATGTAGATTCACTGGTATCATTTATGCTACTCCATTCAAAAACACCCTGTATAACATCTTAACGAGCTACTTACAAATTCTGGTTTATAGCTTACAAATACTTACAAATGACTTACTAATTCTCGATGATAAGAAAATTCGCAAATTCAATAGAAGTGAGGCTCCCGAGAAGTTAGCCTCGATTTCTTAACATATAGATAACATCTTAATGAGCTACTTACAAATTCGAATTTATGGCTTACAAATACTTACAAATGATTTACTAATTCTTGATGATAAAAAAATTCGCAAATTCAACAGAAGTGAGGCCCCGAAAAGTTAGCATCGATCTCGTAACATATATATAACGTCTTAACGAGCTACTTACAAATTCTGGTTTATAGCTTACAAATACTTACAAATGACTTACTAATTCTTGATGATAAGAAAATTCACAAATTCAACAGAAGTGAGGCTCCCGAGAAGTTGGCCTCGATTTCTTAACATAACATATAACATCTTAACGAGCTACTTACAAATTCTGGTTTATGGCTTACAAATACTTACAAATTACTTACTAATTACTGGCAAAATAAAATATACAAATTGGACATTAAATGCGGCTAACTTCACGGAGCCGGCATAGGTACATTTATTTATTTATTTATTTATTTAAATTATTTGTCCAACAGTGAACCACCAATTACAGGACAAAGTATATAATATATTATTTAACTTGTGAGCGTACAGAACAAAATGTAAAGAATAAATACAACAAACATACCGATAAGATAGTGTAACAACAAATGAAAAAGAAAATAAGAAGAAAGAAAATGAAAAGCTGCAACTACTACCTATGTTAACAATCATGAATTGTTGACACTTCTAAAAGCTGTGTACAGATGTTGCAAGCTACAGTTGAATATATCACAAGAGTTACAGATTAAGTTATAATTGCGTGACATAAAATAAACAGGAGACTTCAATCCCACATTGGTATTATAAGCAGAAGTATAAAAAGTAAGTGGAGAGCGGCAAGCCGACCTAACTATTAAGAAATTCAATTGACTTAGAATCTCGGGACAGTCTACTTTATTGTTTACTAGTGCATGTAAAAATTTCAAACTATGGAAGTGCTTTCTGTATTGTAACGAGTCGAGTTTGAAACGTGTTAGTAGTATTTTATAATCGCATCCACGAGCAGGATATACGCCATCGGAGCGAAATGCGAGGTATTTCAAAAACTTTTTTTGCACCGAATCAATTAATCTGGCTTGGTTAATATAAAAAACAATCCAAGCCTGAGAACAGTATTCCAGTTTGGGACGGATAAACGCGTAAAATAATGAAAACACCACAACATTATCACTGAATTCACGACCTTGTCTAATCACAAAGCCCAGCGTACTAAGTGTTGAGGACACCAGATATTGAATATGATTTGAAAAGGTAAAGTTACTATCGAAATAAATTCCCAAATCTTTTATGGTATCTGTACGCTCTAAGACGTCCGAGTTAATTTTGTAATTGACTATAATGGGCTTAAGTTTACGTGAAAAAGAAACAACTTTACACTTAGAGATATTTAAATGCAAATTATTTTAATCGCACCAAAGGACTATTTTGTCCAATTGACTCTGAAGGTGAAGACAGTCATCATCAGTTAAGATAGAGGAGAAGATTTTTAAGTCGTCGGCATAAACTAGTTTGCGACAGTCAATGTAAGTCGTAATATCATTAACAAAGATGGAAAATAGGAGGGGACCTAGATTGGAACCCTGAGGTACTCCAGAAGTAATAGAATACTGGCTAGACTTAAAACCGTTGTAAGTGACATACTGAAGACGATTTGACAAATATGAGCTAAACAGTTGTAAAAAGTTGCCACAAAGCCCGTATACTTCGAGTTTATGGAGGAGTATGCCGTGATCAATGCGATCGAAGGCCTTCGAGAAATCGGTGTATATGACGTCTACCTGCCCACGCTGATCAATAACATTACATATGAACTGTGTGAAACACATCAGATTTGTGGTAGTTGATCTTTTTTCTATAAAACCATGTTGTTCAAGAGATATGATACCCCTGAAAAGTGGAAACATACGATTATACAACGACATCTCGAAGACCTTCGCAAAATTGCATAACAAAGTAATGGGCCTATAGTTATTAATGTAAGAAGGGTCGCCGCCTTTGAGGATTGGACAAACACTTGCCACCTTCCACACGCTAGGAAAAGTTCGGGTTTTAAGAGCGAGATTAAATATATATCCCAGCGGGTTAGCCAAAACGAAACGACAATCACGAGCAAAGAAACTGGGAATTAAGTCCGGACCTGACGTGAATTTATTTTTAAGTTTTCCAGCTGAGTTTATAATTTCCTCATCAGTCAGAAAATTAACAGTTATTGAAGGAAAGTTAGTACAATTAAACGTACCAAGATTTCGATGTTCACCCGAGAGGGATTTATCTGCGTTTATCTTCGTATTTGTTTACTAAAGTATCCCAAATAATATTATAATTCGCGGCCGTTGGCAAAATACCCGCTCAAACGTGTAAGGCTTTATTTTTCAAGGTTCTCAATAAATAATGAGTTTTGCTAATGTCGTCTAAATTAGAATTGTGAACAAGGCTTTTAAAAGATCTGAAAAAAATTGCCATCTCTTAAGATTTCAGAAAATTCTGGAATATGTAATTTTTATAATCTAGCAACAGCAGGTTGATCGGCGGATTGATTATTTTGTGAATTTTGTTGATTGTCTAATATGTTTGCTGCTTCTCGTATATGGCAGTATAAAGTATCTATAGTTTCTAGAGATATATAATTCAATATTATAATATTAAAATATAAATTTTGTATGTGTGTGTTTTTGGTTTAGATTGTATTTTTAATTAAATTACATTTATTACCTGCCCCAATAAATATATTTAGCTTTCTGGGAATTTACGAGCCATATAAATTATACTTTGAATTATCCGAGATTATGCCAAATAAATGTATTTAGCAAATGAGATTAGAATAAGTAGGCTGTAAACATAAATTAGTTGTTGTTTATATGCTTATGTACATAAGCACAACCCGAGTAGACAATAATCCGGATGTGTTAATTAGGATAGGGTAATAAAAGTAGGTGCCTGGGGACAAGAATAAAACCAAAAACATTTCGAGGCACGAACCAGGAAGTCTTGAAGCCTGCTCGGTTGTGTCTCGTGTTATCAGCGAAATTAGTAGAATACAGTTTTCCATGCTACTTAGAGTATTATTTCTCCTCACTTGAAGACCAAACCACTATATTGTAAATAGTATCATACAAACCTCTACCATATTTTTTTTGTCTTACCTTGTACTTTATCCCTGGCTAGTTGTTGGTAGACACTTGTTATATAAACGATATCAGAAAATTCTCAGGAGTCGGTTCTCACAAACTAATATAATGCAACACACTTTGGAATGAATAGAGTTTGAAATTTAATAAAGTGTTTATTTAAAAATTTTATTATATTATTTTTGACTTGTAAACTTTATAAACTCAAATTTATGAATATCTTTTTTTATATAGAATATGTTTTCCACAATAAAGAATATTTTTAACAACAAAATTTGCCTTTTTCTGCTCAGCTTACAAATAATATAAGAATAATTAAAAGAAAATCTATTAACTAACTTTATCTATGCAATCCGGAGTAGATCTCCTTATATTATTTTTTTGCCTATCATTCAGGGGCATCCTTACATCTAAACAAGAATGAAAATTAGTCAGAATTAAATAAAATGGCTGTTCATTTGACAGATTTTGTCAGAGCTGCTTGAAATATTGTATTATTTAAGTTATTAGTGATTTGATTCTGCTTATTTTTATACAGGTAAGTCCTGTGATTTGTTATTTATACTTTGCAAAGATTTGATGCGAGAGAAAGCATGATTTATTTGGAATAGCTAGTGATATTTTAGTGCACTGTGTTTTAGGTACCTGTTACGTTGTGAAATTTGTAGTTCTCTTCGCTGGAAACTACGTAGAAGCCTTGCAGACTATTTATGGGGCCACTGAAAACTGCCTTGGAACTGCTTTCTACTGCTGGTAGCGGAAAATTTTCATGGGCTGCCAAAATAACTTTATCTGGACTCTGGCAAACTATAGATTTACTGGTAAGTATTTAATTTTCTTCCTTGGACTCTTTCTTCTTATTTTTGGAGCTGCGTCTCCAAATCTTGTACATCTGGAGACAGATGTACATCTTGCAAAACCCAAGCCGTAACCAATCAATAATTTCTTTGTTTTTCTCAACCTTCCTGATTATTCTGTCCCTAGCTTTGCTTAAAAATTTTCAGTCTTTGGATGTCCTTTTCAAACATTTTTACACACTACTACTTATAACTAACACACTTTTAACAAATGTCCTTTTACTTTTATTTACAATTCCATAAATTATTTACTAAAATATTCTTTATTTTATATATTTTTTAGGTAATCTCTGGGTATTCTTACAAAGCCACCTTTAGCTTTGACATTTATGAAATTTATTATAAAATTTGACATTTGATGAAAAATTTTTATGTTATGGTTCATGTTGGATTGAGATATCTTCTTTAAGTTTACTCGTCTTCCTGCGATATGTATACCTGATTAATCTATAGACTTTCATTTGATATAAGTCACTCTAGGTTTAAATTCGTTTTTCTTTATGTACTGATTACTAACAAGTGTCGATGTCATGCATTTTTTTGAAAATTTATTCTGTACTTGAGAATAAAATTAAAAGATTATTATTTTTATACTATGTAATATCATTGTTCATTACTAGTTTTATATCCAGAATTTCCATATTAACAATTTTATACTAATTTGGTGTTGCTATAATAATAATTAAAATTTTTATACGACTTTAAGTTCGGTCAGGCAATATTTTCATCTGAGTTTCTACATTAACATTTCAAATTCGTTACAATATATATTCAGGATATGTAAGTCGACAATATTACAATATTTTCTATAGTTTGTTTGAATAAAGCTAAATTATCCTCTAAAGTGTTTACTTAATTCGATTTTGAATTTATTTAAATTATCTACGTTCATTATATTTCTTGATAAATCCAATAAACGTTGTATTTTATTATAATAGGTGCCATTGTGAAACACGAGTAATATAAAAAATTAAATTGATAAATTGCAACTACAACTATCTATGAAATGTGCTAGTTATTTATATTATTCTCTTTTGATAGCGCCATTTAAATAAGAAAAATTAGCAAAAACGAATACCATCAAAATAAGTGAAAAGACAATAATTTTCCAAGGAGGCGATTAATTCTATTTAAATATTTACTATGAATTGAATACGAACTATGCGTCAGTAAAAAAAAATATCCAAAAAAGCGACCCACTTTAATGCTGATAACTAGGAACTATTCAAGTAAAACTAATGTATGTATATTGAAAGTGAAAAATACTAAAAAAACTCTTAAGTAATGAAGAAATAATGCCAGCTATAATCCGATTCGAAGGGCCAAGTGGTGAGACCCAAATAACCCTTTTCAAGTGGACTGTATAGGTACCTATATTAAAATAAAAGAAATAAGACCAAATAAAGCAACTCACCAAAATGTGATGAAATTGCAAATAATAAAAAATAATCTACAGAACGCCAGTGGTTCGCCAGAATGTCTCTTTCACATATACCGAGCGTATAGATATACGGTTGTTTATTAAAATATCTTAGGGTGAATGCCTTAGATAACTCTTCTTGGGTTCAACGGCTCTACTTTTCTTTTTCAACATAATTTCAACTTGATTTGATGTAAAGAAATCGTTTAAAACCAACTTTACTTTTTCTTCAAATTCTATATTACCCTATCCTTTTTTATTTGTTCTTCTAAATCAGATATCTTGTGTTTTAGAAACTTTTTATGATTTTCCTGATCTTTAATTATCTGTTTCAATAAAAGGTTTCCTTTCTGTACTTCTTCGAGTTGCTTTTGTAAAATATCCAAATCACTTTCCTTACTTGATGAAAACTGGTCAGCACAATCAATGATATTTTCATGTACTTCGGTTGTTTTATGAGAATGTCTTTTTAACTCTTGAGGTAATAAACTTTCCATAACCTTCTTACATTCTTTAAGAATCATCCTCTGTGACCTCGCCGTTTCTTTTTGCTTTTCATCACTTGACAATAAAAATAAAGGTGTATCTGCAATTTGTATTCATTAAAGCATGACGAGTACGATTACTTGTCACTAAGCTGTAATAAACAACCACTTACCTCCTTTCTTTAATCTGTTTGGTTGAGTACTTATTTATTTTGCCTGTAATGCATCCTCAAAATCATGTGCTTTAAAATGTCTACTACAAATTCTTTTATTAGTAGTATCCCAAGTGTCCTTACGATAATATTTTGTTATCCACCCATTTTGAATTTTTGTATCTCTTGGATATGAAAAATATGAAAGTTTCTGACCAGTTTCAATTGTCTTCTTAGAGTTATTTTTGCAAGTAGCTACACTACAAACAACTCCACCCGGCATCTACATAAAAATCGAATATCTTAAAATATTAATTTACAATGGAAGTTAAAAGCAATTTACCTTAGAATAAGTTTTAGATAAATATTAGAAATGAAATATGAACAATACTGGCATTGACATTCCCGATATCCCGATCCCGGCAAACACATGACGTAGTACCTACACCTGTCCTTATCGCCGTTAACAGGTAACCTCCTCTCTTTAGAAACCTTGGAGGAAGGAGTTGCGTTAATCTATAACATGCCTGCGCGCGAGAGAAATATTGTGTACAAGCTATCTCCTTCTCTCTCTGTCACTCGTCTATACTGTCGCCGTAAGCGTGCTTCCTCCATGTAGTATATGCTCTAATGTCGTTCCAAATATGAGGACAGACACAAATTGTGTGAAAATTTGACATTTAAATTGTGATTATTTGACAATTGTGAAATTATTACCAATAAATTGTAGATATTCTTAAATTTGTTCCTATCGCCATTTTAGGAACAATTGTGTGAATGTTCATTGTCACTGTTTTATGTGTGTAGCCTTTGCATTCATGTCACCTTTTTTCGAAACACCCTGTAACCTCCCAACTACTGAAATTACACAGAAATTAATTGAAGATATTTGATGTTTTATATAATTTGTTCGTGGCTTTCGTTAACGATTTCGGATCATACTTTACTACCCAGACAGCACAAAACATACAATGGACATCCGTATTAAGTTCAGATGAAGTACTGGACGTCCACGTATCACATGTGGATATCCATCGGATATCCACTTGTGGATTAATTTTCCTCTTTTTTCTTCGAATATCCACTGGACATACAGTGGATATCCATCAATAGTCATGCCAAAGAAAATAAGTTTACGATATATTTTATCATTTCACAACGAGAAACGTGTTTTTAAAAAAGTTTAAATTAATAATAATAATATTTTTTCAATCTACACCCTGGCTCCAACTGAGTTTAACTGAAGATTTTAACTGAAGATTTCAATTTTATTAATTTTTGTGTGGTTGAATTGTAAAATGCTGTGTTATTATTTTTCGACAAGTTAAGCTACCCGTTGTACTTATATAAATTGTTATGACGGCAAAAAAATAATAAGACATCTTTTGCTGTAATTTTGCATTATGTAAAATTATATCAACTTATTTAAAATACGCGCTCTTTGTACTGTACCAATAGGGCTGTCAGGTTTCCAACACTGAAAAGCGGGACATTTGAGTCAGCACGAAGGGAAGTTAAATTAAAGGCTTAATGTACAAAGTATATTGATTGCTTTATTGTTTAACATTGTACATACTTAACAAATTATTACAAATATTTTTCATTAGATTTCGCGAGTTGCAATTTTTTTTTTCCTGTCTCGGTTTTCAGATAATTGAAAAATTCATTGCAAGTCATTTTAAAATTAAACTTAAGCATTAGTTCGGCTTCTACGGTTTTCATTAACAGGGAGTTTCTCTCATTTTCCACACTTTATTCATAAAGCTAAATACGCGTTCTGAAGACGCGTTAGAATGAGGCAAGGAGAAAACAAAATTGCAAATCTTTTCCAGGTTTGGGCATATATTATTTGTAAAGAAATACACCCATTTTTGGTCATAACAAAATGATTTAAATTTTGTAGTGGTATTGGGTTCAGCCAAGAAAGATTTTAATTTTGAATATTCCTCAAACAATAAATCCTGATTTATTGCAATTTCAAAATTCTCGGCAACTTCTACAATTTTGTCAAAATTAAAATCATTTTCCAGAGTCATGACTTCTAATGATTTTAATCTAGTGTCATCATAGTTAAACCACTTATTTAAATATTTAATCATAGTTTCCAAAACTGCATCTGCTTCATTTACAAATGTTTTTTTATGTCCACATTGTCACAAGACATTAGAAAATTTCTGGCTATTGATCCGTAAAATTTCTCCCGGCGTCTTTGTTCTAACGCATTTTTTAATTCTGTCATTACTGAATATAATTTACCAACAAAAAATGAATCGGCTTCAAGTTTAGTAACATTTGCGTTTAGTAATGTTCCAATGTTACATACAAGACCTAAGTAAGCCTCAGCTAATGCATGTTCAAAAAACTGTTTCAAAAGAGGTGGCGGATTGATAGATAGGAAGTAGGACTTAACTGGCTGAAAATTTATACACAATCTTTCAGCAGCAGGGACTAAACTTAACCACCTTGTCGGAACATGTCTTAGAAGTTCACACCACTCCTTATAGCACCATTCAAAAAACTCTTTTAGTTGGCCAGTTTTCTTGGTAGAACTACTAAACTCATTGTAGGCTTTAATAATAATAATACTTTCAATATCTATGTGCATCATATTAAATACATGTTTCATTGTGTTATGAATGATATGACAGGTACATCCCATTGGTACAATTTTTTTATTTATTTTTTTTAATTCAGTAAATATGCTCTGTTTTTTTGCCAAAATTCACAGCTGCATTATCTGCCGAGAAAGCAGTTATATCATTTGCACACAAATTATTGTCTTCAATTAAATTTAGCAGTTTTGAAGCAACGCTAATCGATGATTCATTTGACAGTTCAAAGAATGAAAGAAGCTTTGTGTGAACTCCACTGTCCTTTTTGAAATATTTAACAATTAGTGGAAATGTTTTAATATTTCCTTAAAATAGCAACATAAGTAAACAGTAAAAATAAAAAATAAAAAGAATAAAAACAAAAAACCAAATTACCTTTATTGGACGCATCCGTACTTATCGAGAAGAATCGATGACCTTCTAGATCAGTCAAAATATTCTGTTTGCTTTCTGGCCCTAACACATTTTGGACAATTTTTGTAGCTTTAGTTTTTCCACAACTATATTTTTCAGCTATTTTGGAGTCACAAAACATTTTTGGAAAAATTTTCCCATGACAGTCACCTGATACGTAACCCAGACTATGATTAATTGTGTGAAATATTTCAGTAATTTCGGCAGAAGTAATTAAATCTTTCTGTTCTTCATCGCCCTTAATCTTTGTAAAAAATGATGTTATGCTTTTACTACTTGACGGTTTTGAAACATTTTTTATATGTTTGTCTGTTTTCATATGTTTTTTAACATCATTTTCACCGCCGTGATTTACAGAAAACTCATTTTCACACAATCGGCATTTCGCACTATTTTTACTTTTATCTTCTATTAACCAGTCATATGTTGTTTTCCAATGTACATTAAACTGTACGTCACGCTTAGGTTTTTTGGGTCTTAGTTTATTTAAATTTACTGCTTCTGATGAATCAGATAGATCTGAATTTTCATCTACATTAAGTTTTTGTGGCGCAAATTGTCTCCATGTGGCGCGGGAATTAAAAATTAAATAAACTAGCAAAGACCTAATTCCCCTCTTATCAGTGCAAAATTTAGCAGTGCGGTCTGTATAAATACGTCTTTATGCGACATAACTGAAAATCGGGATTTTTGCGTCCCGATTAAGAGCGAGGCGGGACGCGGGACAAATCAGATAAAATCGGGACAATCCCGCCTAAATCGGGACACCTGACAGCCCTATGTACCAATGACCGGCAGTGATTTTTCGCTAATAATTGTGTTTATTGATTGCGGCATTGATACATTCATTGCAAGATACAGGTAAATTAAACTTGAAGTTAAAAGTGCCCATCCCAACCCGAGCCCTAACCTTAATCAAGTATTAAAAATGCCGAAGATTTCTCGTCGGAATTACAGACTTGCAAAAGCCGGTCAAGAATTATCTCCATTTTATAATGTTCAGGAATTTGGTCATAACTATTTCATGAACGACAACTATCATGATAATTATATACCATCTCTTCAGCAACAACAGTGGAAACTGCAGAAGAAGATATATTTTTAAGCTATGTGTCACCAGCAGCTCTGACTTAGATTCATATGAACCTGAACATGTTGGTGGTTCATCCGATTATAAATTTTCAAATTTTTCAAAAAATATGCCAATGCAAAATGACAATCTTTTCTCAGTCATTACAAATATGGGCTATTAAAAATAATATTACCCATTGTGCCTTGAACGATTTACTTCATATTTTAAAGCCTTATCATAACGAACTTCCAGTCGATGCACGAACTTTGTTGTCAACTCTAAGAAATACAAGTACAAAACTTATTGCACCGGGGCATTACTACCATTTTGGCATTAAAAAATGTGTTGAAAATCTTTTAATGTGTTGTAACTTACCCAGTGATTTTAGCTCTGTTGAGATTTTGGTTATAGATGGTTTACCGATTTCAAAAAGTTCATCAAGTCAGGTTTATCCAATTTTGTGCAGTTTAGCGGTACATCACAGTAACGTAGATATGATAGGTATATATCAGGGACTTAACAAACCGATTGATGCAAATGAATTTTTACAAGAATTTGTATAAGCTCTTTTTCTTACAGAAAATGGATTTAACCTTAAGGGACATGTATATTCATTTAAAATAAAAGGGTTTATATGTGACGTTCCAGCAAAATCATTTATTTTATACATAAAGGGCCATTCTGGATATTACTCGTGTACAAAATGTGAAGTTGGGGGACAATATTTAAATAGTAGGGTGTGTTTTCCAAATTTAAATTCCAATTTAAGAACAGACAGTAGTTTTAGACAAAAATTACAGGAGGAACATCATACTGGTACGTCCATTTTAGAAACAATTCCTGACCTTCATATGATTATATACTTTCCATTGGACCCAATGCATTTACTCTATCTAGGAGTCGTAAAAAAACTTATAACCTTATGTTGTACTGGAAAACCTCCCTAAAAACTGTCAGCCTATCAAATTGATGTAATTTCAAATAGATTACTTTCAGTAAAATCAGATATCCCTTGCGAATTTAATCGTAAACCTAGATCATTACATGAAAGTAAGAGATGGAAAGCGACAAAATTTCGACAGTTTGTTTTGTACACAGGACCAATTGTTTTAAAGTCTGTTCTGAATAAAGATATGTATTTAAATTTTCTCTTATTACATGTTGCTTTAACAGTTTTATCTAAAGTTAAACTACAGAAATTGTATATCGAATATGCTAACACTGTATTGAAATATTTTGTTGATACTTTCATTATTTTATATGGCAAAGAAAATGTGTCACACAATGTAGGTACATAACTTAATACACTTATGTAGTGATTCAAAATATTATGGAACTTTAGAAGAATATAGTGCCTTCCCTTATGAAAACCATGCAGTCTTTATTAAAACTCATTCATAAAAAAAACCATTGGAACAAATAATTTTTCGTAAAATTGAAATTGAGAAAACCTTATTCCCTCATAATACAGATAAAGCAGATAATGCTCAATTTTTCCAAGAACATAATGAAGGTCCTATTCAAAATTTAACATGTTCGGTACAGTTTAAAAAAAATGTATTTTCTAAATTTTCATTAAAAACGTCTGAGCCAGATAATGATGATGCTGTTGTCTGAAAGATATCATTATATATCATTATCATACAAAATTTTGTTGTTATAAATGGGACAAAATATGTGCTAGGAATGAAAATAAATAAAGTTGAACATTTTTATTCTGATTCGTGCCCTTCTCATTTTGGAATATATTCATTTGATATTCAAAATATTAATCCCTTAGAAAAGTGGAATGTAGAAGAAATCGATACAAAATATATTAAAATGAAATTGGAGCACAATACGTTTGTTGTATCATAATTTTAGTTTGAACTGTGATGTTAAATAATTCATTAGTTACTATTTTTACATATTAGAATTTAAGTAATGTTGAGTTGACTTTCTAATATTCTTTTTAGTTTTTCTTTGTGATTTTGTTTTTTTGAGATATGTCTTGGACTGTGGTAGAATTCTTAGACAGTATGACCGTCGAAACCATTCCAACGTCTTGGTTGTTAAATAATCAATGTTATTGGCCTCCCATGGCCAGAGAGAAAATAATTGCAGACATTAAAAAAATGGTTTGCCTAACACTTGTTGGCCTTTATATAACATAAGGGTTTTTAAGGATGGTACTTATAGTATGTAAGAGTAGCGTTTTATAAAAGGCCAGTTCTTGATATTATTCATTTATTTCAGATAATTACGTAATAGCCAGAAATAAGGCAAAAAAAGCCAAAAATACGTCAGATTTAAACTCCGAAACGGACGAGGGAGGAAAGAGAAAGATCATTCCAAGAAGAATATCCTCATCAGAATCTAATCAATCTGAAGTCCAGATCCGTAGATTCAGTGGCGGTTTTACCATAAGAGCTGCGGAGCTGCAGAACACATAAAATTTTATGTATTTAATCATATTAAATATCAACAAAATATTTAAAGAATCCAAATGTACTCGCGCTAAAATAAATCTAGGAGCTTATATTATTATTATTTATTGCGACGCGAGCTACGCTCCTTAATATATGCAACCTCATATACAAAATGTGTGGACAGCGAACAATTAGATGCGTCCTTTGGCCATACAGGCACGTGACTCAGTACACGAAAATAGGGGCTTTTGCGGCTGCAATAGCGACAGCCACGGCGCTGCAGTAAATGCAGTAATATTTCGTAGGTGGTATGTGGTGGTTTATTTCTGCGAGCGGCACGTGTGAATATTTTCCTTTAGGCGTCTACGGATATTATAGTTATTAAAATGAATAGCGTTTAGTTTAAAAAAAACTTTATTTGGTTCTCTGCCTTATTACTAAAATTAAAAGAAGTAAAAGTTATAAAAAAACAATAATGTATACACAAAAGCAGTGGGTGTGCGGGTGTGATTTAAAAAATTCACTGTTTTCTTTTCCGTGCTTACTTTT
Organism: Anoplophora glabripennis; assembly: GCF_000390285.2. Classification (NCBI taxonomy): domain Eukaryota; kingdom Metazoa; phylum Arthropoda; class Insecta; order Coleoptera; family Cerambycidae; genus Anoplophora; species Anoplophora glabripennis. Next base: position 71,893 of record NW_019417378.1, on the reverse strand, counting down.
CGGTGGGGATAAAGCATGGACAATATACAGTGTGAAAGATTTAAGTCATTAAGTCTTTAGGTAAAATAAACATAAGAAGTCAGTTAGATTCTGCATATTGGGATAATATACGGAAACATATGAACAGGTAATGAAAAATCGTCATGTATTATTTAAAATCATAGATTGCATAAAATTTTGCGGAGCTTTCGAATTAGCACTTCTCGGACACGACGAGACAGAAAATTCGGACAACCCTGATGTGTTTCGTGGACTCATAAATTTTAGTGTAGATCTTGACGACATTTTAAAAGAACATCTAGCCACATTGGTATGACCGGGATTTTCTGTGATTGTACCGGGAATTAGCTGTATGGTCCCGGATTTCGGATTTGCACGTATAACTCCCGGAATATAATATAATGTACATATATATAAAAAAAGATAAAGAAAAAATCATAACACGCCGAGGAAAATTAAAATTCGTTGAATCGTTGGTAAATTTCACAAACGATTTTTTTTTATAAACAATATTCAATAATTTAATAAAATATATTTAGTTTATTCCAATTTATTTATACCATCAGTAGGTAATTCGTAAATAGATATTTCAAAAAGGTATCAATTTCAAAAATCATTCTTGTGAAAATCTGTATTTTTTTTATAAATTCATTGTTCCTTGAAATTCAGAAGTGCCAGGAAAACGCGTGATCTTGAAAATTTTAAAATTTTTCGCCTGCGGCGTCATTTAGAGACTCCGGGCACTTAATATCCCGGAATTCAATTCAACAAATGTAACAACCCTAAGCAGAACACATTCAATCAATGTTCACGCGCCGCCACTGCGTAGATTGCCAAATCCACCCAGGATTAATATTAAAAAAAAAACAGCAGAGGGATGTCTTGGAACCTCTATAGGTAATCAAAAAGTTAACAATCCATAAAACAAAATTTCAAGCAAAATTTAGAATTCAAAATTTTGATTTTAAGTTTAATGTCAGTTATATTATAATGTACTTCTGACATTGTAACAAGATATTTTTATTTAATAAAATATTACCAACATAAGTAATCAAGATATAGGCAGTGAATTTAAATATCAACAAAATTTGTCATTTTCGAAAATAAACACCATAAAGGCACTTACCTGGATTTTGCAGTAATGAATTTTTTGTAAATAAAATTAAATTTCACAAATGCTGTGAGTTTTTAGTCCCTGCATGGGCACAAAGTAATATTTATATTTAATGTCAAACTTCTATTTTATTGTATTGAAACTACGTTTACAAAATTTTATACAAAATTTCAGAAATAACTAGAGGAGATTCTGCCTCAAACTCCATGCCTGGGTCCAGTAAAGAAATCCTGTGTAATGATTTTACTAGTGAAGATAAAACATGTAAATGTTGCACAGTCCACCAGAAAAAAATAGGTTTGTAACTGCATTTATTTTTAATTTTTTTAAGTAGTAAGAAGAATTTCCTTTGGATAATATTATTTTTGTTACTTGTTTTTTGAAACTAAGTAAAATGAAAAATCTTCATTATTAATGTGTTTATACAAATATTAACGTTTTAAAAATATTTTTCTTCCAGAATCTTTCATGTCTGAAATTTTTAAAAAATTGATATTAATAAGGGCTAACATTTTCCAATTAAATGAGGATGTATAAAATGTAATTAAAGAAAGAAATGCTCCAATTGAGGAGGATGATGACAATTTTCTATATTTATTTGAGTTTCCAATAAGTACCACGGAATGCTTGGAGGTTGAAATTCAGGAATATCTACAGGATGGTACTAAATTCAATAAAGCAGTAAGTTTAATTTCTTACATATTTATCTATGAAAATGTATTTATATTTATCATTATTTATTTCACCTACTTATTGATACTGTATTGCACATTTATAATAATTTATGACTGATCCTTGAAATTAGAATAAAAGATACACGTATTATTATGTAATGGAGGCAGTATTTGATGTGAATTGCTCAAAATACCTATCTGAATGCAAAAGATTACAAAAAGATGTGTAACCTAACTACTTCAATGCTTTAAAGACTAATTCAACTTGAAATATGCAGAAAACTTTTTCTGTAGCTCGTCAATTAAAAAAAATGAAAGTTATGATAGAATTGAAAAAATTACTTTTTCAATTTCATCATAACTATAATGCAATTTAAATTTAGTTTTGCAAACTCATAACTATCCAAAAATAGAAGTAACTATTGTATTGTATTGTAAAATACAGTTTTTTTTATTAGCGTTCTTTACAGTTTTTTTTTCAAATTGTGCCTGATATTTATGTTAACAATCATTATCGTTAAAAGCTTACATAAATATAGAGGGTACCCAGCAACCTGGTAAACCTGGAGAGCCTGGAAAAATCAGGAAATCGATACAACCTTTTATTGTCAGGGAATTTGAACTAAAACTGGAAAACGATAATTTTAGATTCATCTTAATATAAATTAAAGTCATTACTTAATTGAGTATGATTAATAATAGTTGTTGTTGGCCGTTTTACAAGTTGCAAATCGAAATCCAAATCTATTTGTTTCCAAATCATGCTTTGTATTTACGTATTTACGTACTGAGGACTAGGCAATGTCATGAAAACTTCAATGGCATTTTTCTCGAAAACGATTACTTTTAGTAAACTGAAACAAGAGTACCTTTTTTTATAGAAGATATAACAGGATTTTGTTTTGGCATGTAGAAATTAGACAAATAAGAAAAAATTGACCAAATTTTTTACATGGAATGTAGGTTTAAAGGTGTTATGACTTTATTTTAAATATTTGTTTACGGTTTACCATGCGTATAACAAACTGTACCTTTGAATAAAATCGGTTCATTAACAAAAAGTTGTCAGAAATTGACATAAAAAAATTATTTTTAACAGACCATAACTTCATTATTATTGAGAATTCGAAAAAGTGTACATAAGTGTGTGCACATATCTTCCAGACACCCTGTATTTGTTTACTTCTATTATTATGAACTAATAAAACTTCTGAAATTCTATCTGGATTTTAATTAGCATAGTCATGGAAAAGTCAGGAAATTTAAAAATGGAATTTTCTGGGTACCCTGATACAAATCATACTATAGACTCTTACCTCGTTCTAATCACAAGGATTAGTTCATAAAGATATTATTTTAATATTATTGGATTCGTAAATATTTTTAGATTAAGGACTTAGTAAAGCTTGGAGGGAGCACTACATATAACTTCATAAAGAGATGCTTGCAGTTAACCATAAGTAATAGTCTGGCAGAAAAGTATTCTTCTTATGGGGGCTAAGCAAAAAAGGATATTTAATAATTTAAGTTTTAACCAAATTTTATTACGTAAGTTCAGTTGCCTTATAAAATGTTGAAACATAATTGAAAATATTTACATTTTAGCAGCAGAAATTCATAATAAATCTGATAAAAAAAATACTGAGGAAGCCATAAAAAATGGCTTCGAAGAGCAAAAGAAAGGAATAATAAGAGCAGGAAAAGTCATGGAAATGTATAAATATGTTCTTTTATGCAAATATATACATATTATATGTTATTATTATTAAATACATATTATTAAAATATGCTTATATATCATTGAAATCAACTGATCATCTTAGTTAAAAAAATTGGTTTTTCAAATATCTTTAAAATTTTTGAGAATTATCAATCCAAATGCTATTTATTATAAGCTGGAAAAAATTTGGGTCGTGTACCATGAATTATTTTAAGCAGGGGGTCTTTTCATATAAAATCAATTTTTTTCAATGCCCCTTACGATATAAAAACATACTTTGGCGTAAAGGTGGTTTCATCCTCGGTGAAAACCAAAAAACGTGACTAATTGAGGTATGTTAGTAGTTTTTGTCTATATCTTAAATTTTAAAACCCCTCCCCCGCCCATCTAAGGATGTCCACTGTATAACCAGTGGATGTCCACTGTATAGCCAGTGAATGTCCATTATATATCCACTGGATGTTAAGAATGGATAAAAAATATGTTAACTATGGATGTCCCAGTTTGTGACAAATGTATAGTCCACTGGATGTTTACTGTATGTCCAGTGGACCAAGTGCGTGTGTCCAGCGGACGTCCTCTATATCCATTGAGGATATTTTATGGATATCCATAGAATGTTATTGTGCTGTTTGGGTAAATATCTAAATATCGGTTTTATTGTTAGGTACTGTTAGTTTTTGTGGCAGTGACTGATTTTTACTTTATGATTATTAAAATAAACCATGTGTTCAAGCGTGCAGCAAACAATGGGTGAGCCTAAAACTTCGCTGTTAATTTTATCGTTTTGTTAGTTATCCATTCATATTCACGATAAGAATTTATAGGTACAAAAATGAGATTGCCGAAATTGTCGACTGTTTTTATTTTTTTAATATTTGCAGCTAATAATTTGTTTTTTGAGAAGCAAATCTATAGAATAGAGGAATGTAGGTAAAATTTTATATTTCAGTTATACTAATAATTTTTTGTTTGGGATACATTTGTAAATAATGTTTTTGACAACCATTTTATCTTAAAAAGAGATATAGGTCCTTTTTGCAAGTCGCACTGTCCCAAAGCAGACAAGTATTTGGGGATATTCTAGTTTAAAAAAAGTTTTTTCTAAATTTACGACGAATTAAATAATTGTTTTACGATTTAAACAAACTTACCCCCATTCAAAAGTCAATGTCTTTTGGAGTACATTCATGTGAATTTAATTTTGCTATTGCACATTTAACATCTAATATCTAATGATAAAAAATATTTTACTACAAATTTAGTAAAAAATAAATAAATTTACTAGCAATAGGATATTTCCAAATACTGGGTTGTTCGTAACTAATGACTGTAGTGAATGCTATGGTTAGTACAAATTCACTAACGGTAGCAAAATATCTGCAATATGAAAATAGGCGCCAAGTGAATTGGCTTCTTACCATAACGAAATATGCTCTGCTAAAAAGAGCTCACTTCCAGCAAGTAGAAAGTTTTGCCAGAAATTTTTAAGGCCTAAAGTGAGTCAAATCATTAATCGCAAGTGAGCAACTTCCCCACACTAAACGAATGACTTGTTCCCTTTTAATGATTTAGATCGATATTTTGTTGCCCTAGGTAAATCAATTCATTAACAGTCAGTGAGCTACTTAAGTTGCCGCTCATAAGTTAAATAATGTATTATATAGGGTGTTAAGTAGTTTGTACACAAACTTTAAGGGGTGATTCTTTGAGTGATTTTAAACCGAAAATTTTATATAACCACAAATTCATAATTTTCAAGATATTCAGCTTTGTTTTCTAAAAAATATCGGTGCGTTGGTTATTGGACTGCAGCACGAAGTTCCATATTGAATACTACTGGCACTGGCTGATATATTCAAGACACCGGGGTATTCTGCGCATTGAGACGAATTCTGGTTTATTCCAGAAAATTTTAAATTATACTTTAGGTACACTAAGCGAGATTTAATTTCCTACAAATAAAAGCTCACTACTTCCGTCTGAATAAAATCCAAGAAAGTACATTCACTTATCCGAGCAGAGCAACTCGCTTGAGACAGATCGACAATTGAATAAAATATAATTCTAAGGCCCGGTACTTTGAGACTTCGTTAAGGTTTGATTAACTAATCAGGCAATTAGACTGTGATCATCATTATCATGTACAGTCTAATCTCCTGATCAGTAGTTAATCAAGCTTTAACCGAGACTCAAAGTACCGGGCTTAAGTGAGCTATTAAATAGGACCAAGAAATTTTTTTTTGTCGTGGTAGCAAACAACTTTCAGCAAAACGTATTTACTTATGGCAACAAGATTTTTTTTATCCAACCGTCACAAAACTATGATATTTTTTAACTGTCAGAAGTCTCTAAGGTTGACATTTTCTTTGCTGAGAAAAAAAATGTCATCTGAGCAACAAAAGTAGGTATTCGCATTTAATCCTAGGAGCTAAAGTTGACACTTTTAATCCTTAGATTAAAAGTATTAATCAAGTTTTAATTTAGAAAAGTTTATTCAACAATATTCACAATAATTTTTGTTTATCCACATTGCTGTTAAATACACAGTTTGAACAAGTATTACAATTAAATAAACCACTGAAACTGCTATTACCCTCATTCTTGGAGCAATTCTTAAAGCAGTCCAACGCGTTTTCATTAAAAGTTATATTATTTTCAAATGTTGTGAAATCTGAAATGACAACGGTGCTTGATTTATCAATACCACTATCAACTTTCAGTATTCTTTTCGCAATATTTTCTTTATTCAAAAGCGAGTTTGTTTTAAATGTAGCCTTCCGCCATAGTGCTCGATCTCCATCCTCCGTGTTTTTTAAGACAAGTGAGTTCACCACAGTCGTCAATTAAAAGGGTAGCAGACTTTCGTCGTAATGCGTGTCCACTGTACTTTCTCCAGTTGTCCAGCTTCAAAAATTTTGCACTTCTTGAGAGACGGTACTGATTTTATGAATACTGACCACCATTTGTGACACTTTCCACTAACATATCCGAGAAATAATCGACGTTCTACCAATCCGGGTAGACATAAAGCAACATATTTTAGATAAACAGTTAAATAATTGTCTCCCAGCACAGTAAAAGAACGTAGTGTTTTGGCATAGGGAATTTTTATAATTAAGGCAGATTTCACATCTTCAACATTATCTATTGTTAAATATATTAGGTCCCAATATTGGGATGACCTATAAAGCTTTTCAAAAATGTTATTCTTTTATTTTTAAAGCGTTTGCCTTCATCATCAAATATAAATTATCAGGTCCTTGCTCCTTTGTAAATATTCGCGATTTTTTCGGTACATATCCTCCATTTTGTCTCTTGAGAAAACCAAGTAACTTTGAATATTTGCTCATAACAATCTCCTTCTTTATATCCAACGTTGACCGCAACATTGAATATTGTGACCGCTACATTTTATTTGCTAAGTTTGAGAAATACACCATCAATACATCTTCTGAATACAACTTAATGTTTTTTTCTTTGCACCGATCCTTAAAACTGTAGACACATTCATAAATTTTTCCAGATTTCTTTGGGAGATGATTCAAAGAAACCTCTTCCGCACACTCCAGTATCTCCGCAGATACACCCAAATCTTCATTAGATTCCATTTTTACATAGTTTGCAGCAAATTGAACCTATTATCCAAATCTGGTTTGAATAATTTCAAAACGCAAATTAATAATTAATGGGAGATTTCGGTTGGAGAAAAAATAGCATCTTGCAAATATTTTACTAGCCGTAGCTGAAATATCGTATCTTGGTTGATTTCATTCATTGCACTTACATTTTACCGGCATGTAATAAGTAGGTATACCTTATTTACAGCAAAATAAAATGAGGTTTCATAAAATATAACAAAATACTATTTAATTTATTCTTATCTTTATCTTCATTTGTAGTTAAAAAAAATAGTTCATATTCATTTTCGGCTTCCCCAAAAACTTCCTTATATCAAATATCATAAAAATATCTTTATAGGTGAGAAAGTTAATTTAAAAATATGAATTTTTCTTTTGGTAAGGTAACTTGGTCAAAATCCGTTAGTTTTCATCCGAGGAAGTTACCCTTGCGATGTGGCCCATTTGAATATGTTACTTCATTTGATGAGTCTAGGTGATCTTTTAGTTAAGAATTCATTTCGTTAATTAAAATAACGTGAAAGACGTTAACAATAAAATAGTAATATAATTATAATTCGTTTCAGTACAGAGAATACAAGAGGCAAAAAGAAGGTCAACAATTTCACCACATACGAGTACATAGTTTGTCAAGAAACTTTGATGGCTTTTTCAGTAGACTGAAGAAAATCATTTTCTTAAATAATACACACAAATACGTTTAGGATATTTTTTGTTTGTTAATATGCTCTAGTTAGGTTGAAATAAAGTTGGAAAACGAATGTTTAAATTTGTTTCTGGAAGTGAGGTAACGGACAAAACAGGTTTAATACCTTGAATATCTAATTTCGTGTTCAGTGCCGTGGTTGTACTATGAGATGCAGTTGTAATGGGCATCTACCCATTTACTAGTTTTACGTAAACTGTAATATCTCATAGCATAAATGCAAAAATAAATGTATTCATAGAACACAATGTATTTACTTTGTTTCATCATCGATTGATAATAATTATATTCAAGCTACATCAAATGAATACCGTCATTAGTGCCATAAGTAGTCGAGGGAGTTGTTCTTTGGGTTAATTTAGACCAAAACGCTTTAATGAATTAAGGATCTAAAATCTGACTGTTTTCGACGTACAAGGTATTGAAGTTTAAAAAAAATATATCTATTCATATATCCCTGAGGATATTTGATCTATACTAATGAAACTTGGGTAAATAAAAAATTAATTAAAGGAAAAAATCATTAAATCGTTTGAGAAGTCTTTCAACCAGTGGCGTAGATACCGAGAAGTACTGCCGTAAATGAATACTCTCATGGTAGAACACATACGTGTGTGTGTTTATTTAGCAAAGTATGAGACGGGAGTTTGATATATCTGACCACGCTGGTGTTCATATCAAGGTTAAGTATAATGGCAATTTTAATAGCCATAGAATAAATCAGCACTTATCCAGACGTATTTCTAATATTAATAATAATTCAAACAAATTTATTGAAATTAATGAATACTAATTCTAATATTCTAACTCCTAATTTCAATTGCCTGATTTAATAAACTTCTTCTTGAACTAGTTTATCAGTGATGTAAATAGTTGTTTTCCGTTTACCGCAGCTTCTTACTTCTTACCCCACATAGCATATGACGTCTCTGGAATATCTTCATTTAATCGGTGATCTCAGGATATCCTCATGATATTTAAATAAGACAAGTAGATTCTATCAATATCTTAGTTGGGGATATCCCAGGTAAATACAGAAAGGATGTCCTGGAAATATCCTATGAAGATATTAAAAGCCGAACAATCTCCAATTTTGGGATATCCTATGCAAATCCTAGAATGATCCCATCCCGGGATGGTTCTTGGCTTGGCACAGTGCACGGTGCATGCGCAGTATGACATATTGACGTATGACCCGTATCTCGCCATTTTCTGTGTTTTCTCTGTTTTATAAATGCGTGACTGAATGACGTTTTTATTAATTTGAAAAGTGGAAAGTGAAATTTAAAGTTTGTTAAAATAGTTAAGCGACGTGCATCAATTACCTGCTGATAGAAGTAAGTGTAAGTATTTAAACTACCTTTAGTATTAGGGTAATAATATCGTAGAATAAACATATATATTAGAATCGCAGGTATATAGTATATATTAACTAATTTTGCTCTTACTGTTTGTATCATGCAATTATTTAATGCCTAAAGAATGCATTAAAAAACGTGTCGTGTTAATACATAAATGTAAAATTGTTTTCAAATATTTTTTATGTACAGCCTAATACCATTCAAAAATTAGTAGTTTTTATCACCATTTGTAATAGATGTGTATAAGTGGTATCATCAAATCTACATATGTTCAAATCTATAATTTTTAGTTCTGAATGTGTTGTATATAGTTATTCTGACAAAAGATTGTAACCCATAAGTTTAATTAATTTTATTGTATCTTATAGTTCTCTGTCTGTAATATTTGTACATTGTGGGTTATAAGGATTACATTATAAATCGTAGGCAGAATTACATTACGTATTATCTATTAGAATATTCTTTCCGCGTCTTAACGTCGTATTTAGAACGCGATTCCTCGACGCCTTATCGCTGAATTTTCCGATTTCCCCAGGCTCTGCGAGGGGGTGCGGCCTATCTTTTGTGTGACACGCACGAGTCCGACACGCCCTACCGCTGAAATCTGACGGTCGCGATCGCCTCGAATTGCGCGCGGATACGGCTTTTTTATTTTTTATTTCCCCTATTTTCTACGATATTTTATTTAAAAGTGTGCCGAAAATACTCATATTTATCGACTGGGGACCTATTTCACACTTTTTCTGTAGAACTTTCCGCGAAATCAAATGCGGAATTCGAAATGCGGCCGTAAATATGTTAAAATGCACTCTCTAGGAAGGCCGAAAAATGTGAAATTTGCCCCACAAAATTCCTTCTCCGCAAGCCTCGAAACGGCGTGCGACTGGGCACAGATACTCAGTCGTTCGTCCTTAGTCGTTCAGGGGCATTTTTGTAACGTTTTTTTCGCGTTTTCATATTTAATTTTGCTTTTTTTTGGGGTCTCCTCGACGACAGACGACCATTTCACAAGGCGTAAAGATTGAAGCTTTAAGAGACGCCCACTCGGAGAAAATTCGAATGTCGTTAGAAATGTCAGATTAATTATGTCAAAATAATTTCATGCCAAACGCGAAAGACGTCTGTATGGTCGCGGCGAACCATTATTTTACCTTACTAGGCCTTTTTTTTAACCTTAATACATTGCTACGCCATGATATATACAGGTATTTCTTATTATTAGGTTAAGTTGTTATTTACATTTTCCTAGCTCTACCGCTTGACATGCCTACGATTACGATACCTGTCCCCTGAATTAACGTAAGTACTTGCCCTCTAAAACTACATAATTTTAAACCAATCCATAGTACCTAAACCCTTGAACCTTTGTATTAGTACATTTGCTTCGTTAATTTATTATATTGCATTCGTATTACTCCCCAAACGTCAAAAGTTAAGAATCAGTAGAAATAAGTTGGAGTTAAAGACTCTTCCAAGTCATAAGATGTCGTTATTTATCTATGTTATCTCATTGTGGATCTTTTGCGAGACGACTTTGTGTTAGAAAAATGCAAATTTAGCATTACAAAAGTTGTTTATTAATTTAGCTGTGAATGACAATTAAAATACCAGTACAGACGTATTGTTTATGAAGCAACGACAGCGCAGCGGTAAAAACGTCCCGTTGTATTCCTAAGGTCGGCGGTTCAATCTCAGACGAGGTAACCCCAAGATTTTTTTTTTACTTGCTGCCGTAATTTAATTTTATATATGGATTCCTTTTTAAACCTTTCTATAACAAAAAAATATAAATTTTCAAATAGGTTTTTTATATACAGGGTGTCTAAAAAATTGCGTTGAAACTCGAACGGTCCAGAGGCTCCTATATATTATTTCAGTTTATTGATTGTAATATTTTTATGAAAAATCTTATATCGTAGTAATCACATGCTTTTTGCAAAGGTATATACCGAATGTTTCATAAAAATGTCACAGGTGAACTTTGATTTCACTTATCTTTTCACTTTTCCTAATTTTTTTTAAATCTTTTCATGAAAAGTTATATAGTTACTAACCAAAAGGTTTTTTTGAAAATCCATATACTGCATGTTCTACATAACTGACCCAAGTCAAAATTATCGGTCTAGAGGCTTCTGTATATTTCAAAAATTTATTGTCGCAATATTTTTATGAAAAATCTTATATTGTAGAGCATTTTGCAAATGTATATACCAGTGTTCCATAAAAATGACGGGCGGACTAGGATTTTTTTCTCATTTCACTACCTACCTAAATTTTCAAATAGATATTTCTACACACGGTGTCAAATGTTTTTTGCAATTTATGTACAGGATGTTTCATAAAACTGACACAGATGGACCAGATTTTCTCTTTTGAAGAAAAGTTGTATATTTACTGACCAGCCGCTTTTTAGAAAATCCATATATGTACTGGGTGTTCCATAAAATTGATCCACATCTGAAACGGTCAATTTTTATCCTTTTCACTTTTAACTTTGTCTTTATTTACTAAAGTCTTTTAATGAAAAATTGTATACTTATTAACCAGTTGTCTTTTGAATTTTTATACTGAGTGTTCCACAATACTGATGCAGATTAAAATTACCAATAGAACGAAACTTTCCTTAATGTTTTTTCCTTTTCTATATTTTGTACTGAAGTCTGCAATATTTTTATGAAAAACCTTATACCCGACTAACCAGGCGTTTCTTGCGATTTATGTACAGGATGTTCCATGAAACTGACACAGGTGTACCAGATTTTCCCTTATTCATTTTGTAAATTTTTTCTTTAAATCTTTTGAAGAAAAGTCGCTTTTTTAAAAATCCATATACTAGATGTTCTATAGAATTAAGGGCAGTTTTATTTCTTTTCACTTTTAGCTTTGTCTTTATTTACTACAGTCTTTTAATGAAAATTTATATATTTGTCAAGCAGATGTCTTAATTTATTTTTTTACCATTTCTGCCTTACCTACATAGTCTTTGGATGAAAAATTTTATATTTACTAACCAGATGCCTTTTTGGAAGTTTGGAAGAAACTTTTCTTATTCTTTTCTCGACCGGGGCCTACTTTTTTTTAAAAAACATTCTCCTCATACTTTTATATACAGGGTGTTTAAAAATTAAAGTACAGGGTGTTTAAATGTTATATCTACTAACCAGCGAGGAAAGCACCGTGAAGCGGTGCTCGGGTCGCGCTGCGCGCTGCCCGAGGGCCGAAGGCCCGAGGGAAAGGTTGCGCGTCTTTCTAGTTCTATTCTATATTTTTAAAATCTGCAATCTCCTCTCGTTCCCACGCTGGGCCGCGAGAAGGGGCCTTTTGCATGTGCAAAGGCTTTCCACGCGAGCCGCGAAGCGGCGACGTCCAGGGGGCGAAGCCCCGCGTGATCGTTCCCGCGTCCGTTAACGGACCCGTTTAACGTTTTTCCCGCGTTTTCCCAGGTAAAATTTGGTTTTCCCGGGGCACCTCGACTAGGCGCGGAGCGGAACAGAGACGCAACTTGTCGGAAACGCCCACCGTCCGATACCGAAAATTGCCCTCCGGAATTTCACTCTTCTAGACGTTTTTCGGGGCGTAGGAGTCGTTATTTTCACGTCCGAGACCGATTTCCGTCCCTCGCGATCAATATCGCGGCGAAAAAACGGAATTTGAACGTTTCAAAATTTTCTTCGAGTTCGAGCCGATGCGGACCGTTAAATAACTTATACAAGGACATCCCACCGTGTGTCTAGGATAGCTCGAGGGACTGGACGACGGCCGTCCATCCACAGGACCTCGGTTCGAATCATGAAGCGGTTGGAGCTTTTTTATTTTTTATTCTCCCTATTTTCTACTTATTTATTTAAATATTATGTAGGAATATGTTTTATTTGCTTACCATATGGATTTTTCAAAGTTTTTATTTACAATGCTTAATGAAATTAACACGGAATCGAAATGAGGCCGCTTTTTACTTTACTTTAAAATCTGCAATCTCGTCTCGCTCCCACACTCGACCGCGAAAACGGCGATTTGCCGGACTTAAAGGGTCTTTTCGCGAGCCGCGAAGCGGGCGGCGAAGGACGCGAAGCGCCCTTCGTTTCTTTCTTTATCCAAACGTCATATTTTGAAAACGATTTCTTAACGTATTCTAAGTGAAATTTTTCTTTTGCGGGACGGCTGCCGGCGATTTTTCGCGCGGAACAGAGATGCAACGTGTCGGCAGACGGCAACGCCCATCGACGGAAACATGACAATCGCGATTGATGTCAGATTGAAACGTCAGAATAAATTTCACACAAAAGCTAAACACGTTCGTAGGGTCGCGGATTGTTGTTATTTCATCTTTCTAGGCCTCTTTTAAATTTTAATACATAGCTACCCTATACAGGTATTTATTTATCATTACGTTTTTATTTACATTTTTTATTAGCTCTACCACTACATACGTGGTATACCCGCTGAATTTCTCTCGATTTGCTGTTAAGTACCCACTAAGAGTTATATATTTCTTTCTAATTTTCAAGAAAACAGCATTACGTAAATCCCTTCACCTTTGTATTAGTACATTTGCTTCATTAATTACTATATTACATTCGTATTATTCCACAAACGTCAAAAGTTGCGAATTATTGAAATAAATTGGAGCTAAAGACTCCCAGGTCGTGGAATGTTATTTATCTGTTTTATACTATTCTGGATCTTTCACGGACGATTTTGTGGCAGAATACAGATACAGACGACAAGTTTCACATAAAGACGTTAGTGCAGCGGTGAAAATGGGATATCCTAATATTTATTTCTTACATATTGCCGCAATTTAATTTTATATACGGATTTATCTTTTTAAACCTTTTCATAAAGAATAAATATATTTTTTCAAAAACTTTTTTCTACAGTGTCTAAAAAAAAATGCGTTGAAGCTCGAACGATCAGGAGTGTTATGCATATTTCAAAAGTTTATTGATTCCAATATATTTATGACAAATCATATCTTATTAACCAGATGTTTTGTACTGAATGTTTCATAATTAGCTGGCACAGGTGGACTAGGCTTTTCTATTCATTTTACTTTTTTTACTTTCTCTACTGAAATATTTTGAAGAAAACTGACCATTCGCTTTTTGAAAATCCATATACTGAATGTTTCACAAAATTGAGCCTGATTAACAGGCAAAATTTTCCTTTCTCTTTCAACTTTATTTTTACTTACTGAAAGCTTTTAATGAAAAATTGGATGTTCCAAAAAATGATCCACTTAAAAATTAGGAGACAGTGAAACTTTACTTATTTTTCCCCATTTCTGCCTTACCTACGTACTGAGGTCTTTGAATGAAAAATTGCATATTTACTAAGCAGATGTCTTTTTGGAAGTTTATACTGGATGTTCCAAAAAATCATCCACTGAAAAATTAGGAGACAGTGAAACTTAACGTATTTTTTCCCCATTTCTACCTTACCTACGTACTGAATAAAAAATTGTATATTTACTAACAAAATACCTTTTTGGAAGTTTATACTGGATGTTCCAAAAAATGACCCACTGAAAAATTAGGAGACAGTGAAACTTAACTTATTTTTTCCCATTTCTGCCTTACCTACGTACTGAAGTCTTTGAATAAAAAATTTTATATTTACTAACCAGATGTCCTTCTGCAAGTTTATACTGGATGTTTCAAAAAATGATCCACTTAACAATTAGGAGTGAAAATTAACTTATTTTTTTCCTATATCTGCTTTACCTACGTAGGTACTTAAGTCATTGAATGAAAAATTGTATATTTACTGTATGTTCTACAAAATTATCCACTTCAGAATTAGAAGAGTGAAACTTAACTTACTTACCTTCTTCTTCTTCTGCCTTACCTACGTACTGAAATCTTTGTATGAAAACTGTATGTTCTACAAGATTATCCACTTCAGAATTAGGAGACTGAAACTTAACTTATTTTTTCCCCATTTCTGACTTACCTACGTACTGAAGTCTTTGGATGAAAAATTTTATATTTACTAACTAGATACCCTTTTGGAAGTTTATGCTGGATGTACAAAATGATCTACATCAGAATTGAATCCAAAACAAAAAGGCGGCAAACCAGATATTTTTTTAACCTTTTTACTTTTTTCTACTCTCTGGTAAAGTTCATTGATGAAAAATTTTACGTTTACCAACACAATTCTTTTTTGATAATTTTTATACCGAATGTTCCAACAAAACTGATCCAGGTTGCAGGTGTTCAAACGTATTCATATTCTTTTTATTTCATTCTACTTTATTTTTTTGAGGTTTGTGATGAATAATTTTATAATATGTTTTTTGAAGCTTTACACTATACTGTATGTTCTATAAAATTGATCCAAGACAGACCCCATGGATTATTCCTTATCATATTTATTTCTTCTACTTTATTTAGTAAAGCCTATTCATGAAAAAATTTTGATTTACTAACTAGATGCCATTTTAAAACTTTCTACACATAATGTTTCACAAAATCGACCCACATTTGAATGGTGATAGTAATGTAGATGGTGGTGATGTAGATGTAAATAATGATAATGTAGATGATGGCGATGTAGACGATGGTGATGTAAATGATGGTGTGTAGATGATGGTGACATAGATGATGGTGGCGTGGATAATGGCAATGTAGATGATGGGATGTAGATTGATGGTGGTGTAGATGATGGAGATATAGATGTTGCTGTAGCAGGTGATGGTAATGTAGATAATGACGATGTAAATGATGGTCATGTAGATGATGGTGATGTAGATTATGGTGATGTGGATGATGGCGATGTAGATGGTGGTGATGATGGTGATGTATGATGGTGATGAAGATGATGCCGATGTAGGTGATGATGATGGTGATGATGATGAAGGCGATGTAGATGATGGTTATGTAAGCCATGGCGATGTAGATGTAGATGATGTAGATAATGGTGCTGTTGATAATGGCGATGTAGATGATGGCGATGTAGATTATGGTGGTATAGATGATGGTAGTGTAGATGTAGATGATCTAGATGATGGCGATATAGATGTAGATGATGGCGCTGTAAATTATGGTGATGTAGATGATGACGCTATAGATGATAGCGATGTAGATGATATTGGTGTAGATGATGGCGCTGTAGATTATGGTGATGTAGATGATGGTGATATAGATTATGGCGATGTAGATGATGTAGATGTAGATGATGGTGATGTAGATTATGGTGATGTAGATGATAACGATGTAGATGATAGCAATTTAGATGATGACGATGTAGATGATGACTATGTAAATGATGGTAATGTAGATGACGGTGATGTAGATGATAGTGCTGCAATTATGGTGATGTAGATGTTAGCTATGTAGATGATAGCGATGTAGATGATGGCGATGCAGACGATGGTGATGTAGATGATGGTGCTGTAGATGATGGTGATGTAGATGATGGTGATGTAGATCATGGTGATGTAGATGATGTAGATGATGGCGATATAGATGTAGATAATGGTGTTGTAGATTATGGTGATGTAGATAATGGTGATGTAGATGATAGTGATGTAGATCATGGCGATGTAGATGATAGTGATGTAGATGATGGCGATGTAGATGCAGATGATGGTGATGTAGATGATGGCGATATAGATAACAGCGATGTAGATTATGGTGATGTTGATGATAGTTATATGGATGATGGTGATGTAGATGATAGCGATGTAGATGATGACGATGTAAATGATGGTAATGTAGATGACGGTGCTGTAGATGATGGTGCTGCAATTATGGTGATGTAGATGATAGCAATGAAGATGATAGCGATGTAGATGATGGCGATGTAGATGATGGTGATGTAGATGATAGTGCTCGAGATTATAGTGCTGAAGATTATGGTGATGTAGATGATGTAGATGATAGTGCTGTAGATGATGGTGATGTAGATGATGGTGATGATGATTTAAAAAACATTGGCGCAAGACAGGGCTCTGCGAAGCGGAGCTCATGCTCGCTCACACAGCCGCCCCGACTTCCATTGACGAAGGCGAGCCTCGGGTCGCGAAGCGACCCCCGGTCCTCTCTCCGTCGTTTAGGGGTGTTTCGGTGCGGGCTTTTCCGCGTTTAACTTAACATATAGACAGGTAAATAACACTGTAAACTTTAACATAACCTTTACCCATTCATTAAAAATAATAACCTCTACCAAGATTACATTGCAGTACAAATCTGCGAGATTCCTAAACTTGAAGATCTATCTCCACTTTTTCGATCACTGACGATCGTCGCATCGTCCCTATCACTCCTGTCATCTGTCAAGTAAAATAAACCTTTACATTGAGAAAAGCCACTTCCAAGTTTACTCAGAAGGGCCTGGGGGCGTCTTACAAAATCCCTTTCTACAGGTATAGTATGTGTATTTTTTTACCCGGCCGTTGGTAGAATCTAACATGAATTTTAGTTTTCCAGTTGAAACTTGGCTGTAGACGAACGTAAATATAGTGCACAGTGTGGAAGTTTTGTTTAGTTGGTTTATAAGAATCCACCACTACATTCCTACACTCTTGCTGTTTTAACGAGGACCCCTGGAAAACCAGTTAATAAAGAACGATTTAAATAAAACATCTTTGTTGGTCTTTAACTATACGTTACATATACTATACAATGTGGCATTATGCTGTAACGAAGTGATTTTCCGACACCCCACATTTGTTTTCTCTTCATTAAATTCTATTAATAAATATAATTTACCGCACCGGCATTGTTATTGGCATTTCCAACGCCGTCCGTCACCGCACAGCGTCAAGCCGATGGACTGAAAATTCACACCGCGTACGCCAGTCTTCGACCTGCCAGCGTAGGGAACAGTCGTGCCGAGCTTCAGCCTGCCGTCCAGCCAGCAATACGTCACCGCCTGAGTAAGAATTTTACAAGTCCCGCTTAGGCGAACTACGCAGCCGCTACCGAAACATCGCCAGGGCTTAGGAATTAAGCCCCCGTCAGAGAAACAGTTCACCACGAGGCATCGTAGAGTCCAGTCGAGCCGTCAGCCGTTCCAAGTAAGACCTACGTCACCAGTAAGAAATTGGTAAGAATTTCACTAAGTCCTGCCTGAGGAAAACTGCGCAGCCGCCAGGATCCGCCGTACGACTACAGCAAACAAGCTGCCGTCTGAGATTCAGTTCCTCACGAGCCACCGAAGCGACCAGTCGAGCCTGAGAACAACTCCAGTAAGCCGAGACGTCACCGCGGGAAGTAGGTAAAATTTTACAAGTCCAGCCTGGCAGCATTGCGCAGCCGCCCGTTGCCAGACAAGGAACTTAGGAAAGAAGCTGAATTTGGAAATTCAGTTCCCTGCTAGCCGCCGTCGCAACCAGTCGAGCCGTTCCAGCACCAACTACGTCAACAATAGCAATTGGTGAGATTCTGCTAAGTCCAGCCTGGCAGAACCGCGCAGCCGCCAGAAACCAGTCCATCTCCTGTCATCACCAGAGGCCGTCCAATCCGACCATCAAGGAAGTAAGTTAGGTTCCGCGCATCTTCAACGCGCAAGTCTCTTGAGGTGACAAGAGACCTGGCGAGGTATTTGCACTGCAGAATTAGTTCCGTTCTACCGCTCCTACAGTACAGACGTGTCGAGGGAAGGAAGTAAGTTAAAGGTTTAGGGAATATAGGTAAAAGACTTGGCTACTGTCCGTTTGTACTAATCATACTTTGTATTTCCAGATATCCGTCCGTACGACTCCGTGGTTGGGTGCACTGTTGCAATTATCCGGTGTACTTAGCCCCGCTGCGCGTTCAGGTCATAGGGTGTTGCTTCCCCCCCCCTATCCGCTCTATGAGTCGAAACGCAGGTCGTCATTAACCATACTGTTCTTCGTCCGTCCGACTCCGTGGTTGGGTGCACTGTTGCCATTATCCGGTGTACTTGACCCCGCTGCGCGTTCAGGTCATAGGGTGTTTCTCCCCCCCCTATCCGCTCTATGAGTTGAAACGCAGGTCGGCGCTAATCAATTTTGTCTGTTTCAGCCTGCCAGCCACATACCAGTGCCAAGGAAACCTATTATTCTTAAACTGTATTTCTGTTTATTTTAGAGATAGTAGCCAAGCCTTTACTGTATATATAGCTTTTAGCTCTTGCTAGCTTTGTTGATTCCTCACCCCGCCCCCTGGTATCTGCACGCCGTCATATTCACGCTTGTTTTACTAGTGCCGCTAATTCTGTATGCATTGCTTTTGTTAGGTCACCGTTTAACACCGCACCGTTATTTCACCATTCTTCGTAGTAACTCCTGTATATAACCATAGTCATTTGCCACCGTTTAGCAATAGATGTAGAGTAACATAGTGTAAATAGGTAGAATTGGACTAAATAAATGTAAATATATACCAACTGTGTGACTTTTATTCCTGTGTGAAGTCTAACTCTCTCTCGACCCTCTGGGCATACCGTGTCTTCACTGCAGCCGCCCGCGTAGTGGTGTTTCTGCACTTTAAACAGAAACTGGCGCCCGAGGAAATTACCGTGGCTTAGGCGTCATAGTGACGAACGACGAAAATACCAACCAAGCACGTCACAAATTTGGCGCCCGAGCAGGAACCTAAAAGAGAGAGTTAGTGAAGATTTGGAGAATCCGACCGTTTCCGAACCGTTCCGAACCCCGCCGAAGACGTCAGAAGCCATCTGACAACGCGCCAGGAAATTGGCGATCGAAGCGAGGTTTCAAGAGTGCTAGGACACGAGAAGGTTGCACTTTCGACCAGAAAATCCGAACTCCGCCCGAACTTTTCCGAAAGTGCCCGAAGGAACCCGATCCGAACATATCCGTGTGGGGTATCGTTGTCATGGTAATTCGACCCCAGGAATCGATTGGTCCCACTGGCAGTTGAATCCGACCAGCCGTTCCGAAGATAGATCTGCCGTAGCGAAGTGGGAAGCCGAAACCAAGAAAAACCAGAAGCAGCAAGCCGTTAGAACCCCAAGACATCGTCCAGACCGTTTTTTACCGCCTTACCGGATTTTGCCCGGAGCTCTTGGCGACTCCGGTCGAAATTTTTACAAGGCGTGTGACCCCTCGTGGAATAGGAACTTGGGGACGTAGAATCGAGTGCCGTTGATTTCATCCCGATCCGACGAACCGTTCTGGAAAACCGTTTACCAAACTCACAAATCTGACTGAAATTTGGTGAAATCTGCCTTCGGCGATCCCTGGCATTCCGGTCGACCATATATTAGAGACCAAACCCGCCACGCCGGATTTTACCCGGAATTTCGGAAAATCCGGTGTCAACCCGTACCTGGCTTGTGACCCCTCCTTTGGCAGTAAGTCGAAGGCGCAGATCTAACGCTGATAGTTTCAGACCGAACCGCTGAAACATTGAAGAGATAGCACCTGGGGAGTTGGTTCTGAGACCGCAGACCGAGCAGACGTGCAACTGGAGAGCTCCGCAGCCATCACCGTACCAAGACCAGAAGCAGGCATGATGTTCAGCGAAGAAACCCGAATCTTGTCCGACCCCGAACCAGCCGTAGAAGCCGGAAGCTCCGTCTTGACAGATTTCCGACTGAGCTGGATATATAAGCTCAGAAAGGAACAACTAGACATGGAACTGGAGAAATTCCGCCTAGACATCTCCGGAACCGTGGAAGAAAAGAAGAAAAGACTGGTGAGGTTCATTAAGGACGGCTGTGCTTCACCGCAACCAAGGCACGCCGCCCCCGCTTTCATACCACCGCCACCGCCGCTTGTCGTGCCGACCACAGCAAGTGGACCGCTGGTCAGCAACCCTTCTGCCCCGCTCGGCATTAGTACAGTATGCGAAAGAGTAAGGAAGTGGGACCTGCACTTCAACGGAAGGACCGATCCCGTGGAGTTCTTGGAGAAGCTCTGGGAATTCCAGGAACACAGCGACATACCAACGTCAGCCATCTTACCCGCCTTGTATGAAATCTTTCAAGGCAACGCTTTAGCCTGGTACCGGAACAACCGCGACTTATGGAACAGTTGGGACGATTTTATTGGCGACTTCAAACAATTTTACCTGCCGGCCAATTATGAATCGTTCCTGGAAGAACAAATATTTCAGCACCGCCAGAAAGTAGGGGTGTCAGGCCGAGACTACATAGTCTCCTTACAGACTGTGCTACGCCTACATGGAGGATTCTCGTCTGACCGAGCCCTGCAACGACTGTATGGAAATTTGCTTCCTGAATACCGACAGTATATCCGCCAAAGCGAGATCCAGAGTCCTCGTGACCTGATTCGTCAAGTGGAAGAATACGAAGCTCTGCAGAGATCGCGGCTAACCGACCTACCAAACCAACCGCGCCATCTCCGCCTAACTTCGTCCGCAACCAGGCACCAGTAACTGTCCGACCACCCGTAACACCACCACCAGCAAGGACCCAGACATCTCCGTCAGTGAGATCTGATCCGCCAAGAACCACCTGACCAGAACAAAGACCAAGTGAGACAACCCCGATTAGACCGCAGAACAGGAGAGACGTCCGTGCACCAGAGGCACAACCTTCAACTTCCGCCGCCAACGTCCCTTTTGACCGAAACGCTATCTGCTGGCGTTGTGGGAAGAGTGGACATTTTCGAAGTCAATGCCGAGCACCGCCCCGCCTTTTCTGCTCCAGATGTGGACAGTCTGGAATCATGACTAGGGACTGCCCGTGTTTCCAGTCGGAAAACTAGACCGGAACCGTACCGTTACGAGGCCTGTACCGTTCCGCCCTAGTCTTGCCTCGCAAACAATATCCGCCCACCACTCGGACAATCGACCGCACGTACCAATCCGGATTCAAGGAAAGACCTTCCTGGCCCTGATAGACACCGGAGCTGCACGCTCACATGTAGAAGATCGAATCCGCCAACTGGGCCTACACTATGAGACCGCTACCGCACCAGCCGTTCAGCTAGCAAATGGTAATTTGGTGACAGTAACCGAAGTTTACCAGATCCAATTCCGGATAGGGAGTAAAGAATTTGATGAGAGGCTATGGTATCTCGCAAATTTGGCCTACGATGTTGTGCTAGGAATGGACATCCTTCGCAAGCACAATTTCCTGATAAATCCGTCCGCTGCCACCGTTATCCTGGATAATACCGTCATCTCGTCGACACCAAGCCCCAATGTAGATCCCTTGGAGGTTCTGTCGTCAACCCCAACCCCAACGGAAGAAGAGAAGCTAAAATCCTTCCTGGAGACCGAGTTACCTAGCTTCAAGGATTTACGTGGTACTACCGGATTAATACAACACCAGATCCGCCTGTCACAGTCCGAACCAATCAAACAAAGGTACCACCCGCAAAACCCGAAAATGCAGGACATTATCAACAAGGAGGTTGATGAAATGCTGCACAACGGGATAATAGAGCCGTCCGACAGCCCGTGGAGTTCACCCGTCGTCATCGTCCGCAAAAAGGATGGAAAACCTCGATTCTGCATCGACTTCCGAAAAGTCAACGAGGTTACCGAGAAAGACGCCTACCCGTTACCGTACATCAACGCGATACTGGACAAGCTCCGCAAGGCC
>NW_019417378.1:35535-49164 GCF_000390285.2 Anoplophora glabripennis | reverse complement strand
AGTAGATAAACTATGCCGATTGAAACTCAATTTGCATAATTTTGGGTTGAAAATGGATGTCCCGGTAGACGGGCTCTGGAGGGGACTTCTTGATTTTGAAGTTGACGTCCAAAAAGATATTCGTGGTTTAAAATAGTCGAAAATAAGGCCATCAATAGCCCACAGTTCATTCTGGCTCAATTTGCATAATTTTGGGTAGGAAATGACTGTCCCGGCAGACGCGCGCCAGGGGGGTCTTCTTGATGTTGAAGATGATGTCTAAAAGGGTATTTGTGGTTTAAAATAGCCGAAAATAGGACCACCGGTAAGTGATTCATATTATTTGGGCTACCCTGTAGCCTGCAAATGCATGCAAATAACTGCAATAAACGAGATCGGCCGTCTAAACTCGCCGAGGTCGACGGTAAGCCATTCACTTCGCTGCTTAATTAGACCAGGTGTCCTTACGTTCTCATTTAAGTGCAACATATTATATTTTTATAAAGATATCCATTACTGTTTCTACATACAAATTAGGTAATAATAAATAACTAGTAATAACTAAGTATAATTTGCTGATGCAATGAGGATATTCGAGTACAGCACGTTTGACTTTCAAAAAAATGTCTTTAAGTTTGTATATATAAACAGAAAATTGTTTCTATATATAAACGAGAAATTTTGACTTTAATCAAAGTTATAGTGTCTTTGTAAGTAAAGTACAACAGTTAATGTAGAGTGTTTTCGTCAACTACCGTAATATACAGTGACAATGAAGAGATCTATGTTATTTAGATAATAATTATTGTAGAAATAAGTATATCTCGTCTGTTATTGAAACAAAGTAAGTATATCAATTTTTTTTAAAGATTTCTTATTTATTCAATAATAATTTATTTGAGCACTGATATTTTCAGTATGACTTAATATTTGTTATATAATTCTGTTTAACATCTTGTTTCCCAATCACATATTATAGTATAGTAGCGGTCGCGATTCTCGTGAGAATATACAGTGATCATGAAAAATTAGGATAATATTTAGATAAATATTTTTAAAATAATTATCCAATATATTATAAAGGTTTCTATTTGTACGGAAATCTAATTGAGCAAATAATATAATAATAATATTTATTATCTCCAATTTAAAGTACCATGGCATAACATTTGACAAACATTTTAGGATGATTTAATGTTTATAACATAATTGTGCTTAACCTCTTCTTAAACTATTAAAGCAAAGAAAAAGGAGTGGAAACTATCCGACATTACTCAGATAATTAATATTTCATGTTAATTTAAAAAAGTAACTTGTTTACTTTTAGGAAAATATCAATTTATGACGAATTCTTAAGAAAAAGCGTGTTGTAATTTGGGTTTGAATCAAGATCTTCAATCTAACTGGGAGAGCTACGGTTTAAAAAAAATGTAATAATTATTAAATATATAAAATTTATTTATAAATTACAAAAGTGCCAATGCGTTCCATGTGTAATAAATTATCAAAAATATCATCATCAATGTTGCATTCTGTTTCTACAGTGTCATAACCACAANCATGACAATGCCTAGCTTCTTGGAGGACACGTTTCAGTATGATTCGAGAGATGATGAAGCAGCAACCTTATAGACGAGGCAGTGGAAACAAGTCGAGTTTTTTACAAGATCTTTCAAAAACCAAAGCCTACGAAGATTACTTAGATTCTTATGATCCCTTACCCAGACAGTATATTGACTTATCAATAAGAGGAGATGAAAAAGAAAATGATCGCCAATATGGAGTCAAACATAATATCGAAACAGAAAAGTTTACAATTGGAGGGTCCAATTTAGAAATTTGTAGGAAAAGATTTTAAAGTAAACGGATTAACGTATATGGGAACACCAGGGGTCTAATTCTTGGGATTCATCGCTTAAAAGCGAACGCGCAACTTTGCGAGTGTTAAAAAACGAATGCGTTTTAAAAATGCAATTCTTGAGTCGATTTCGCAACTTAAATTGCGATCATCGCGAGCGCTCGCAAGTTTACGTTCAGGGAGCTCTGGCAACGTCGACAAATCACAGTCCCTAAATATGAAATCAGCTGTTACCAATTTAACCCTACTTTTTACTGTTTATTTTTTATTGTTTCGTGTTTGCAGTTTGCACGGTGATCGCCGATCTTTTTTGTTTTCTTTTCCTGTTCTTGTGCCTTGTTAATAATGGACAGAAAACGTGGAATTAATGTTACTGAAAATCAAAAAGCAGCTCTGATGGAGTTTGTAAAGAAGAGGCCGCTTTTAATCAGTGGAAAACAAACTAGCAATTACACTGTAAAAGATGCAGCAAAGGACTGGCAGAATATTTCAGTCATTTTAAATAGTATGCCGGGGGCCGAGAAAGATTGGAAAAGTTGGCGAGAAGTAAGTACTACCTGTTTTAAATAATTTCTGGCTTAAATTCGGCCTTCAAACTCGACATAATATATAGGAATAATGGGCTAATGCACTACTCTTTTTAATTTAACGATGACGTCACAGTGTCGACAAATGGTTAATGAAAACCGATAACGTTGCAGTATTATACGGTATTCTGCCCATAAATTGTTCAAATGCATTAACATCCATTATTCTAGGTACAATATTTCAACTGTAATTTAGAATATCACCTTGTAACACCTTCACAGTAATAATAATAAAGAAAAATATTACCCGACTTTGCACGTCCCAATCACTCTCTCCTCTTTGCGGTCGCATGTACGCCTCCAATAACTCAATTAAAAAACGACACAATTCTTTGGACAACCGAAATATTTTAATAAACTGCCTTTCACTCAGTTCTATGAACGCATTCCCAGGATTGTGCACAGTATTACGGCGGTACTGCAATTCTGCATTTTCCAGGTTTCGTATAGCCAAAACGTTCATTAAGTCGTCCATTACTATTATTATTATAAAAAATAAATTATTATTGTTATACCTAAACTTAACTACAAAGTTTACTATAAAACCTAATAAATAAATGTAGCACAACTGACAAATCAAATGAACAGAACAGCATGAGAACATAAAAATGCATAAAAACATAACCTCACTTCATCGTTGCGAATGCTTTCGATCCGCTCGCAAGAAAACGCACAGAAATTTGCGAATACGCAATAATGCGAATGCTCAACAATTGGATTTCAGTGTTCATCGAGAAGTTGCAAACGATTCGCAAGGAAACGAATGGCCAAGAATTGCCCCCCAGGCCTTTACGAATTGATTTTTAAAAAGGACCCTGTGGGATATAAACAATCAGACCTGGACAATTATATGGATATTTTAAATCGATCGAATGCTTACCGAAGACACTTTAATCCACAAGAACAAATCCAAGGATCGCAAAGTGAAAAGTATAGAACAATCATTAAGCCATATTTGATAAAGAAGGGAATATTAAAATCTACTACTACAATACTTCCAAAACTATTTTCAAAGCCGCCACCGCCAAATAGACCATTGCGTAGAACACAATCTCTTAAATACACTTCAAAAGGAGGAATNACTATTGGCCTGGTATGTTCCGCGATATCGTCAAGTACGTACGAAGTTGTATGCAGTGTCAGCGATACAAGCCTTCGCAGCAACCAACTGCGCAGAAAAGGCAACCGTCCGTCAACCGTCAACCATGGGACACCACAAGCGCCGAAGTTCAAGAAGTTACCGTTCCAGCATCAGGAGTTTCCCTAGAAGTACCGCCCACAAGAATTCTGGAAGACCAGCCAGAACCTGACATTGAACCAATCCGCCCGCCGCCACGATCACCGCTGGATTATCCCACCTATCTACCGGTAAAACGACACAGGTTATGTTGGAGATGTGGATATCCTGGCTATACCCGCCAAACCTGTACCCGGACTCGACGCTTATTTTGCTCCCGATGTGGTCAGTATGGCATAATGTCTAGAGACTGCCCATGCGAAAACCGCCCGCAGAATGTCACCAGCAGAAGCCGCCTGTCCGCAACGCCTCGACACCGATCCCGTTCACTTCCAGGACACCGTACCGCATCAAGAGAGGTGCAAGTTTATTTCCCCGATATTTTCCACCGACCAGAAACCACTTCCAAGAGCGTCCAATGTGATCTCCTGTATTGAGCCTGAAAATCCGAAACCAACCAGAACCATTTTTATGTTAATTTTCTATTTTTCAGGGATGTTTTGCTGTAAAGAATGTTAAATTTTGTTTAGTTTTGCATAGATGCTTGATTTTGATTTAGCTTGTCGTTAGTTCTTGTAAAAAGTGAACATGCCCCAAAATAAAGTTTTTTTAACCTGCGTGGGGTATGCGCTTTCTAAATTTAGGGATATATTTAGGAAAAAAAATAAAAATTTCATTTTTATTTTTTTTTTAGCGGAAGTAAGAGGGGGTGTAACGAAGTGATTTTCCAACACCCCACATTTGTGTTCTTTTTATTTTATTAATAAATATGAATTACCGCACTGTCATTATTTTTGGCATTTCAAACGCCGTCCGTCACCGCACAGCATCAAGCCGATGGCCTGAAAATTCACACCGCGTACGCCAGTCTTCGACCTGCCAGCGAAGGAAGCAGTCGTGCTGATCTCCAGCCTGCCGTCTAGCCAGCGATACGTCACCGCCTGAGTAAGAATTTTACAAGTCCCGCTTAGGCGAAGTACGCAGCCGCTACCGAAACCTCGCCAGGACTTAGGAATTAAGCCACCGTCAGAGAAACAGTTCACCACGAGGCATCGTAGAGTCCAGTCGAGCCGTCAGCCGTTTCAAGTAAGACCTACGTCACCATTAAGAAATTGGTAAGAATTTCACTAAGTCCTGCCTGAGGAAAACTGCGCAGCCGCCAGGATCCGCCATACGAATACAGCAAATAAGCTGCCGTCCGAGATTCAGGTCCTCACGAGCCACCGAAGCGACCAGTCGAGCCTGAGAACAACTCCAGCAAGCCGAGACGTCACCGCGGGAAGTAGGTAAAATTTTACAAGTCCAGCCTGACAGCACCGCGCAGCCGCCCGTTCCCAGACAAGGAACTTAGGAAAGAAGCTGAATTTGGAAATTCAGTTCCCTGCTAGCCGCCGTCGCAACCAGTCGAGCCGTTCCAGCACCAACTACGTCACCAATAGGAATTGGTGAGATTCTGCTAAGTCCAGCCTGGCAGAACCGCGCAGCCGCCAGAAACCACTCCATCTCCTGTCATCACCAGAGGCCGTCCAATCCGACCATCAAGGAAGTAAGTTAGGTTCCGCGCATCTCCAACGCGCAAGTCTCTTGAGGTGACAAGAGACCTGGCGAGGTATTTGCACTGCAGAATTAGTTCCGTTCTACCGCTCCTACAGTACAGACGTGTCGAGGGAAGGAAGTAAGTTAAAGGTTTAGGGAATATAGGTAAAAGACTTGGCTACTGTCCGGTTGTACTAATCATACTTTGTATTTCCAGGTATCAGTCCGTACGACTCCGTGGCTGGGTGCACTGTTGCAATAATCCGGTGTACTTAGCCCCGCTGCGCGTTCGGGTCATAGAGTGTCGCTCCCCCCTCCTATCCGCTCTATGAGTCGAAACGCAGGTCGTTCTTAATTATATTTCTTTTCAGATATCCGTCTAGCCGACTCCGTGGTTGGGTGCACTATTGCAATTATCCGGTGTACTTAGCTCCGCTGCGCGTTCAGGTAATAGGGTGTTGCTTCCCCCTCCTATCCGCTCTATGAGTTGAAACGCAGGTCGGCCCTAACCATATATTTCTCTTTCAGATTTGTCTGTACGACTTCGTGACTGGGTGCACTGTTGCAATCATCCGGTGTACTTAGCCCCGCTGCGCGTTCGGGTCATAGGGTGTTGCTTCCCCCCCTATCTGCTCTATGAGTCGAAACGCAGGTCGTCATTAACCATACTGTTCTTCGTCCGTCCGACTCCGTGGTTGGGTGCACTGTTGCCATTATCCGGTGTATTTGACCCTGCTGCGCGTTCAGGTCATAGGGTGTTGCTCCCCCCCCCCCTATCCGCTCTATGAGTTGAAACACAGGTCGGCGCTAATCATTTTTGTCTGATTCAGCCTGCCAGCGACATACCAGTGCCAAGGAAACCTGTTATTCTCTAATTGTATTTCTGTTTATTTTAGAGATAGTAGCCAAGCCTGTAGTGTATATATAGCTTTTAGCTCTTACTAGCTTTGTTGCTTCCTCACCCCGCCCCCTGGTATCTGCACGCCGTCATATTCACGCTTGTTTTACTAGTGCCGCTAATTCTGTATGCATTGCTTTCGTCAGGTCACCGTTTAACACCGCACCGTTATTTCACCATTCTTCGTAGTAACCCCCTGTATATAACCATAGCCATTTGCCACCGTTTAGCAATAGATGTAGAGTAACATAGTGTAAATAGGTAGAATTGGACTAAATAAATGTAAATATATACCAACTGTGTGACTTTTATTCCTGTGTGAAGTCTAACTTTCTCTCGACCCTCTGGACATACCGTGTCTTCACTGCAGCCGCCCGCGTAGTGGTGTTTCTGCACTTTAAACAGAAACTGGCGCCCGAGGAAACTACTGCCGCTCAGGCGTCATAGTGACGAACGACGAAAATACCGACCAAGCCCGTCACAAATTTGGCGCCCGAGCAGGGACCTAAAAGAGAGAGTTCGTGAAGATTTCGAGATTCCGACCGTTTCCGAACCGTTCCGAACCCGGCCGAAGACGTCAGAAGCCATCTGGACAACTCCCGAAGAAATTGGAGATCGAACCTAAGGATCAAGAGTGTTAGGACACGCGAAGCCTGCATTTTCGACCAGAAAGCCCGAACTCCGCCCGAACTTTTCCGAAAGTGCCCGAAGGGACCCGATCCGAACATATCCGTGTGGGGTATCGTTTTCATGGGAATTCCACCCCAGGAATCGATTGGTGACACTTGCAGTTTAATCCGATCAACCGTTTCGAAGATAGGTCTGCCGTAGCGAAGTGGGAAGCCGAAATCAAGGAAAACCAGAAGCAGCAAGCCGTTGGAATCCCAAGACACCGTCCAGACCATTTTTTACCGCCTTACCGGATTTTGCCCGGAACTCTTGGTGACTCCGGTCGAAATTTTTACCCGGCGTGTGACCCCTCGTGGAATAGTAACTTGGGGACGTAGAATCGATTGCCGTTGGTTTCACTGCGATCCGACGAACCGTTCTGGAGAACCGTTTACCAAACTCATAAATCTGAGTGAAATTTGGTGAAACCTAATTTCGGCGATCCCTGGCATTCCGGCCGACCATATATTAGAGACCGAACCCGCTACCCCGGATTTTACCCGGAATTTCGGAAAATCCGGTGTCAACCCGTACCTGGCTTGTGACCCCTCCTTTGGTAGTAAGTCGAANTCATAGTGTAAATAGGTAGAATTGGACTAAATAAATGTAAATATATACCAACTGTGTGACTTTTATTCCTGTGTGAAGTCTAACTCTCTCTCGACCCTCTGGACATACCGTGTCTTCACTGCAGCCGCCCGCGTAGTGGTGTTTCTGCACTTTAAACAGAAACTGGCGCCCGAGGAAACTACAGCCGCTCAGGCGTCATAGTGACGAACGACGAAAATACCAACCAAGCACGTCACAAGATAAAGGGTATTGAAAACAATGTATCGGGTATGTATACATTGGAGAATAAAAAAAATGAATACATTTTCCCGGTATCTGGAAAAATTGAATATGTAGATATTTTTCCAGCCGATTGTGACATAATTCTTAGTTTCGGGTCAGCCTTTAAGATGGAAAGCCTTATTGGACGCACTATAAATAAAGGAGATAAATTACTTTTCGATGCTGCAGGACACCCATCTTTATTTTCAGAAATAGTTTTACAGTGCCCTATAGCAAAGAATGTCTAGTATCAAAGAACAGGTTGTTAACGAAGTACATAAACCTGCAAGAAAAACATTCAGAAGAAGGCATGTTACCGTGAAGGAATTAAATGATTTGATACAAGCTGGTTTAGTGGAAATGATACCTTATGCAAATATTAATAAAGGTTTTAGATACATACTTGTTGTCATAAACGTATTTAGCAAGTTTGTTTGGGCGGAATCCGTTATGCGAAAAACTGCAAAAGATGTGACAATTGCCATGCGCAAAATTCTGCTGCGAATGAAAAATAAGCCACTAAATTGTCAAACGGATTTAGGAAGGGAGTTCTACAATGGTGATTTTAAAAAGCTGATGATCGAGTCTAAAATTAACCACTACAGCACTTAGTTCAGCTTAAAAGCAAGCGTAGTGGAACGGGTAAACCGTACTTTAAAAAACCTAATGTGGAAAAAGTTTAGTTTGCAAGGAACCTACAAATGGATATCGATTTTACAAGATGTTATAAATCAGTACAACTACACTCCACACAGAACGCTTGGTTTACCTCCCAGCAAAGTAAACACCAGAAATACCAAAGCAATTCTAGACACTGTTTATAACTAACTAAACTAACCCTAAAAGGGAGACTATGTACGGATCAGTAAATACAGAGAAGCCTTCTCTAAAGGGTATACACCAAACTGGTCCAATGAAATCTTTCGGATTGCCAAAGTGAATTTTAGTAATCCAACAACTTATCTCCTGGAAGATCAAAACAAAGAACAAATTCAAGGCGCATTTTATACTGAAGAGTTGCAAAAGACAAAACATCCAGATGTTTACTTAGTGGAAAAAGTATTGAAAAGGAAAGGAAACAAAGTGTTCGTTAAATTTCTCGAA
This sequence comes from Anoplophora glabripennis, assembly GCF_000390285.2. Lineage (NCBI taxonomy): Eukaryota > Metazoa > Arthropoda > Insecta > Coleoptera > Cerambycidae > Anoplophora > Anoplophora glabripennis. The sequence continues at coordinate 40,465 of NW_019417378.1, read as the reverse complement.
CTGAATAAATCACATAACCAATGGCTAAATAAAAATTTACTTATAACTTAATATATTTATAAATAAAATAATTACAAAAACAAATATTTTTATTAATTACAATTTATTTTATTATAGGGTTAATAATGTTTGATGTTAACTGAATTCTTCTATGGAAACGGTGTCTATCGACGGCAAAATTCTCCCAATACCTCATTCTCGCGACTCTGTGCTCTTCGGGCCACATGACTATAAAATGAATTTTATCAGGTTCATCACTAAATCTAACTTTTTTCATTATGCGGTGATTCTGAATATTCTCTCAATTTATTGTTCTTTTATACATTCACTTTTAAATACTTCGGGGTAAATATACATAAATTCCAGAACCATACAAATATTCTCACTATTGGGATTTCCTTGAGGTTGTAGCACTTTTAAAGCATTAATGATAACATCACCATCCATATTTTGTATTCCGGCTCTTATAATCTTGAAGTAACTTGTAAAATGTTGGTTTTTTTAACAAATCCAATCTATAATTAATAAGCGGTAGAAAGCACCATAAGGTGCATATCGTATCATAGGATAGATACACTGATATATTATCCCTCCCAATCTTAACCACATTTGAATAGAGTAGCTGCTTAAACTCCAGAGAAAAAAATCCTCCATTTATCGGCTCCATATTTTCTCCGGTATATAAATAATTTGTTATTATTCCTTGGTAAGATAAAAACTCTTTCCATTCTTTTTCATTATAGATAACCCAATCATTTTTGTTACCAAATATTTTAATAATCGGAATAAATTCAATATCGTATAGGAAACCTACAGACACGAACTTACACTTTGACTTATTCAAGCTATATTTTCTTTCACCTAGAATAACACGTCCTGGTGTACATTTATCATTTTGTTCACTTTGGCTCTCAGAATACATTTTCAAAAGTGATTTTGTTAGCAGTCATCACTGACTTTATTTGTTTTCCTCCTACCACACATATCACGTGATTGTTTGTCTGACTTATTTCGATAAGCTTGTAGACTATTTTTAGAAATTCTGTGGCAACCAACGTGGCTATTTTTAGAAGTGATGTAATGTTCTATTTTTAGAAATGATGTCATCGACAGATGTGCGTTTTATTTTTAGGAATGATGTAATATTCTATTTTTAGAAATGATGTCATCGACATCTGGCATATTGAGGTCAAGGTCATGACCTTCACATTTCACATTTATTTGCGCTCTCATTATATCACTACTTCTATCGAATGCCGTCTGGTGATTTTAAAAAAACATCATGGCGGTTTCAATATGGCGTCCGCAATCATGAAAAAATCTGTTTAATGAGAAATATTGATAGATAAGAAACATAAAAATACTGTGTTGTAGACTGAATCACCATATCAATACGTTTTTGGGGTTGCTGATTTCGAATTCAATATTTGTTAAACCCCATCTGGTCACTGTTCGCCGCTAACCTTAAAAATACTTCAAATCGTTGGAATAATACGTTTCTACGATGAGTAACACAGTCTAACCACCACAATTTACGTTTTCGGGATCGCTGAAACCAATTCTGATATCAATATAACTTCAACTAGTCAGAGTTCGTGTCTAACCTCAAAAAAGTATCGCAAATTGCTAAAATTACACTTTTCTACGTTTAGGAATGAAGTGTAACCAACATTTCTTTATATTTTTGGGGTCATTGAATCGAATTCCTACATCCGTTTGAACCCAACTAGTCACTAGTACCTAACCTCAAAAGCTATAATAGTTATAAAGTGCGACCACCATATTTTTATGTTTTTTTGGGGATTGCTGGGTCCAATTCCGATATCTGTATAACATTAACTGGTTAGGTTAGGTTAAGTTAGGTTTGGTTAGGTTAGGTTATTACCTATGAATATCTATACTCGGTTTTCGACAAAGTACTATAAGTATATTAAATTTAACTGCCAAAACTAATACACTGTAAATCCGAAACCAAAGAACTCCAAACGAGCATGTGATATGATGAAAGGTGTGTTCCATATAAAAAGAACAAATCCTTTTTCTGCATATTATACTAAAGAAAAGGTAATACAGACTTTATGTCTTAGCCATGATAACGGCCTCAACCCGACTGATTAAACACAAAAAGCATATTGTTTAACCTGTTGAATTTAAAAATATCGAAAGTACTGAAAGGACGGGATAATTCTTATGTAAGCCTTAATCGATTCGGCAAATACTATATCGAAATTTGTTTCAGTATGTGGATTCAGTCAACAAACTCAGAAATTAAAATGATTTGATCAAAACCCTAATCAAAGTGTCAGCGCCCAGAGACTTTTTGAAAGATAGTAGCGTTTGAGTGATGCNTTATGTAAGCCTTAATCGATTCGGCAAATACTATATCGAAATTTGTTTCAGTATGTGGATTCAGTCAACAAACTCAGAAATTAAAATGATTTGATCAAAACCCTAATCAAAGTGTCAGCGCCCAGAGACTTTTTGAAAGATAGTAGCGTTTGAGTGATGCCGTCCAATATTTCGTGTTTTTTATGTGTATCTTCAAGCGCCATATTGGAACTACCACGAGAGGGTTAGAGAAGTGATACGGCTTGGGGATAACTTTTGTAAATAACAGATCAATCGGATATAATAATAATGTAATAGATTATAAGCGATTTTAGTGATATTGTGATCAGACTTTATAACTCGACAAGAAAAAGTGTAATTTTAGTGATTTGGAATATTTTTTGAGGTAAGGTACAACTAGTGACTAATTGGGTTCAAACGGATGTAGGAATTCGATTCAGTGACCCCATAAATATAAAGATATGTTGGTTACACTTCATTCCTAAACGTAGAAAAGTGTAATCTTAGCAATGTGCGCTACTTTTTTGAGGTTAGGCACGAACTCTGATTAGTTGAAGTTATATTGATATCAGAATTGGTTTCAGCGACACCGAAAACATAAATTGTGGTGGTTAGACTGTGTTTACTCATCGTAGAAACGTATTATTCCAACGATTTGAAGTATTTTTAAGGTTAGTGACGAACAGTGACCAGATGGGGTTTAACGAATATTGAATTCGAAATCAGCAACCCCAAAAACATATAGATATGGTGATTCAGTCCACAATTTTTATGTTTCTTATCTATCAATATTGCTCATTAAACATAATTTTCCATGATTGCGGACGCCATATTGGAACCGCCATGATGTTTTTTTAAAATCACCAGGCGGCTTTCGATAGAGTTTTTAAATACGAAGTTTTTGACACGTCGAACGTCAATATTGATGCATTTTTATTCTGGGCAGCCCACTGTGACGTTGACGTAAAACGCCCGATATATATATATACAGGGTGGGCCACCAGTAACGCCTCGGTCGCTAGGGACCAAACGGCAAATGTTACAGAAACTTGTTTAGGTGGGTATGTGTAGTTTGATTACGGCTACATTTTAAAAATATTTTTAAATATACAGGGTGTCCAGGAAAAGCGTACCATATGTATATTATGTATTTTTAAATGGAACACCCTGTATTTTACTGCATTTTTGAAAGCACCGTAAAAAAATAGGTGAACTTTATTAAAGGCTCTGCATACCTGGGACTTACAGTTTGTGAGATATTTAAATTTTAGTGAAAATGCAGGCTTTGCGTAGAAATTTATTATTAGCAATAAAAAATAATTTTTAAGGAAGCAGCTATTTTAGATCCTTGAAGTTATAAATTGTAATATTTGTAGTCACTTAGTATTATACAGGGTGTTTAAAAATACATAACTTTGATATGGTACGCTTTTCCTGGTATATTTCAAAATATTTTTAAAATGTAGCCGTAATCAACCTACACATACCCACCTAAACAGGTTTCTGTAACATTTGCCATTTGGTCCCTAACGACCGGGGCGTTACTGGTGGCCCACCCTGTATATGTATACTCATATATNCTAGAGGGTGCATAGTGAAATCAGAAGTGATCAAGGAGAAAAGAAAAAGAAGTTTAGTGCATCGGACAGTATTAACAAAAGGTAAACTAACTAAAATTTATCTAGACCTGAGTGAAATTTAGTATGGAATATTCGTATTCTGAACATTGTTGTTTAAGTTGAGTTTTAGTATAAGGACTGGCGTAGGAAAAATATAATTTTATTTAAATTGTATAAAAAAAATCAATTTAAATTTAATATGATTTCATTCAGAGATATTTTCTTCTAAAGAACCACCCTTAGAGATAATAAAATAAATTTTTGTTTACATTCTATAGAAAAATTTTATTTTCAAATTTATTTTGTTTTGAAGAAATTTAATTTCAAAAGTAACTATATATTCATATTAACCAAAATTATATTCAAGAATAATTTTTTGTGACAAAGAAAAATATAAATTTCAGTGAGACTAATATCTACTTTCTTAAGCACTTGAAGGTAAGTAGATATTCCCATTTTGACAAGTTGAGGTATCCAAAGGTACCTAAACATAATTATATACACAAATTAAATTACACGACTAATAAAAATAATAATAATACAATATATATACATATATATATATACAGGGTGTTCCTAAATAAGTGTCGCAACGGAAATCTGTAAATTCCTCTTGAAAAAAGAAACATTGTTTTCCTTTTCCATTTTTCTCTCCGGGCTTTCGTTTTCGAGGTACACGGTGTCAAAACTTTAATTTTTTTTAAATTTTTTGCCAATATCTTAGGAACCGTTTGAACTACTGGTCTGAGTTTTTGTACACGCATTATCACTATTAATAGCTACTTTTTCGCACCCTTCTCGAATTCATTGAACGTGCCAGTGGTGGAGATTTTAAGGTATCGTAAGGGTTTTCCCCCCTAACTTTTACGCCACTGGAAAAATTAACATTTGATAGCAAATTCTGAAGCGCCAATGAATTTTACACAAAAAGAGTTCTCTTGGTTCATTGCTCTAAAGTCAAC
>NW_019417378.1:23125-35529 GCF_000390285.2 Anoplophora glabripennis | reverse complement strand
GAGAATTTTGAACTGGTGGAAATTTTCTTAACCTCTGACGGTTGTCAAACTTCTGTAACCTCACTTATGCCAGGTAACAACTTATTTAATTATTTACTTTTTGAACTTTCTTTTGTTTTTTCAGGAGAATGAATGACGTGAACTGTTCGATGAATTATGGAAGACTGGCTACCTAGAAGCCGTACACTAGTTTTTATAAATGAAAAACAAAACACTAGGTTGTCATGGAGATATAAATTTGGAATTTCATGAAATTTTTACTTCAAAATAGTGCCTTTATGCGTGTACTATACAACATGACACTGATGTATTTGACTTCTACACATTTTTCTGAAAATTTTGATATCTAATTCTTTATATTACGATGACATTTGAGGTTATTACAGATTTTAGCTATTTTATCAAAATTTATGCAAAATATGTTATTCAACTTAATTACATGCCACTAGTCTTGTTTCTTAACACTTCTTTAACATTACTTTCACTATTTTATACAGTTTTATATTATACAAATCGTCTAATAATGAAATTATTTTAGGTACACCGTTCTTTGACATTCCGTACTGTTTTCTACACTATGTGAAATGAATATCAGTATTCAAATACAGTCTTGGATGCACAGAAAGTCTCATGAACACAATACAAGTCCTTTTACACATGAAAAATATCATTTACACAATAAATTTTTACATACCACTACATCAAGGTTTGACATTTCGAAAATCGCTATCAGGATTATATATAGAACTTTAATTTTGATTCCACTCATAAATATCAATGAAAGGTATGCTAAACTTTACTTATAGTCTTATTTAAATACAATGTTTCTATTTATAAGTGTAATGTTAATTTGTTCTCCGAGAAGTCCAGCTGTCAAAATATTATTTATTTGAATTTCCCTGAACCGGTACTTCTGTCTGGTTAAAATCTTTATAGAATTATATTGGGTACTACATTTTAATTTTCTAGTATATTTTCGAGCCTTTGTTAAGCGTTTTTAATTGAAAATTTTCTATCATAACTTTATTTTGACATATAGATTTTCTCAGGTAGCGATCTTTGCATTATTGTATATAAAAAACTCATACTATGTACTAAATTATATTTCTCCTTTCATAATTATCTCGTGTAACACATCCCTGTTGATAGAGTTTTATCTTTCAACATTCTAATTTTATAATCATGTACTTGAGTACTTGGTTCTCGTTATATCATAACAATATATATATATTGTAATGAACCTGTTTTATTTTTTGATTTTATTATGTCTGAATTTAAAAATATTTCTTTTTATTTCGGATTATTTTACCCCGGCGGCGAGAATTATTGATTTTTATACATATATATCAAATATCCGCTCGCGGGTCCGACCGGCCGTTACCCCCCTCTGGCAAGCCGTTAGTTACGTTGAGGTCCCACCACGACTGGTGTCAATCCGGTGGGGATTTGGGCAACAAAAGCCCTCGACATTCCCCGAAACCGGCAGTTCATATCCAGAACTCAATACCGATCAGACGTCCACCGCCAGCAAGTACTCTCCACCGAAGCCAGCCCGGAATAAGCAGTGAACCCAGTAAGAATTATTTTCCTTAATTATTATCCGTTCCAACCGGGTACAAGTCCGAAAAGATTTGTAAGCTTTAAGTGTGGAATTACTGTGGGCCCGAGAAGAATATTCTTGGTAACCCGCACACAAATTCCACCGTCCGTCTCAACCAGCACGACAGAGCAATCGTTGGATTCGGAGTGTATACCCAATCTTGACGAAGCCTGCGTGTTTACTACAGCGTTGCTTGGTGTCCCGCACCCTGATGTACGCTGAGTAATAGGGGATATGTGAACTAAGACCTAGAGGTTCGGCGTGTACACCCAATCTCCGGGTCGTTCCATATAGTATACGTACGTTTCTCCCTGGTCGGCGTGTATACCCATCAGACCGAGAAGCGTTGTATACTGAGAGTCCGACAACAACGGTCACCAGGACGTATAAAACTTAGAGGCCAGTACGAATTGTAAGGCGAGATACTTCGGATCCCGCTTCACCATCCTATTTTTCCGCCTTGCACCGCCTGGGCTTTCTTCGCTGGTTATTGCTACCGCTTACCGCTACCGCTTACTAATTTTGCATTGCTTGCTAGGCCGTAATACCGATATTTGACCGCCGACCTGTTTAAAATAACTCCGAAATAATTCCGAATAAATTTTGATTTATTTTCAGAATCAGCGGAGACCAGTAAAAACGTCTACAAATAATTTACTATCTTTTTATCAGACCGTTTAAAATCACCTTTTTGTTTGTCTACCGTCTACTATTGTAGAGTAATAAATATTTTATTTTTGATTCCGTTCGTAAATATTTATTTCTTTTCTAAGGTGAAAAATAAAATTGTAAAAACCAAGAATCACAACTTTTTTGTTTTCTCTCTAGCACCGATCTTGTATATAAATTATTGTTTAATAAATTTGTAAATAGTTTCAGTCACTTAGTAGTGGGTAGGAATAAAATTGACACAATTTGTATTTGTACTAGGTATTAATATTTTCCCTTTTGAATAAATCTAGTAAAACTTAATAGGTCTATTTCTTTCACCGTCGAGGTAAACTGATAACAATCCGAAATAACAAAAACACTGATATCGTTTTGTAGAGCTCCCGTTAAATTTCATATCTAAAATAAAACTACACTGAGAAAACTACTCTCTGCCGTACTCTCTGCCGTTTTCTCCTAAAAGAAATTCATTTGACCCCTGGAATTTATTTTCTTCAGTGTAGCTACCTGTGCACTTTACTCTAAACCGAGGGTAAGGGTTACGTGGAGTTTCCCCCACGTAAAACATAGGGAAACTGGCGCCCGTGACTAAACCGAAGATATAAATTATTAACTAACGTTACCGTTTAGAGTCCAGTCCGAGAAATAAAAGACCTTTCCGAAAAATTAAATTACAGGGGGTGCACACACAATAATTAAAAATATTAAAAAATTAATACCGATCAACTCATAAAGAGAAAACCGAGGAAAAGTGCGTCACAAAATTTGGCGCCCGAGCAGGGACCGTAATTTTCTTTTAGACCGTTGTGTAATTTTGTTTAATAAACTAGTATTTTACTTTGTTTAAATAAATTAGGAATCACCGTCCATTGCTGGTATTAAATATTGATTTGGGAACCGTTATTTTCCGTTGCTTTAATATCTTGCAAATTAAAGAGTTTGTATTTGTTTTTACATATACAGGGTGTTATTTTTCCGCAGTCCAGAACCAAGGAAAATGATGTTTTCTTTTTCAAAGTAAACTGAATTAAAAGCAGAGTAGTTTTCTCGTTTATTAATATCAGGAAAATATTAATTCCGAACCGATAACACCTAGAGTAAAAAAACCCGAAAAGTGTCAATTCTACCCAATTCTGTTTAAACCTGTTCCGAAAGCACTAGGCTATCAATAGTAACTTGACTGTATAAAGTTAGAGACAAAAACCCGATTTTGACCACCGCCGATTAAATCCGACTTTTCCTGAAAAAGTGGAAAGCCCGTTTTTCCACTAATACCTGAGTTAGAAGCCGAATATTCCAAACTAAGACATAGAAAGGGATTTACCACCGCTAACCGGAAATTGCCGAGTTCACCCGAAGTTTTCCTGGATACCGTAGGGGCATATAGGGTGTCATTTTCATAGTTTTCGAGGGTAAAGAATCGATTGCCACCAGTTCCGAACCGATCCGATTAGCCGTTCCCGAGATATAACCGATAAATCACTAGAAAAAGGGATGTATAGAAAACCTGAACATTATTTCATACCCAGAGTGCAAATAGAGCACGTACACCGATTTTGACATTTTACCCGAATTTTCACCCGGAGTTTCCCGGAGTTAGGATTTGGGGGGAACATAGCAAGTGACCCCTCAATTTGAAGTAAACCAGAGGTGCAGAACCGATTTTTGATACTTTTGTTGCAATCCAAGCTACCGTTTCCGAGATAGGTTATCCCTATCTACCGATACCGACTTTATTTTATTGAAACGTCTGGCTGGATTGTAGTAAGCTATTAGAATGCCATCCGATACCGGCCACCCCCAGGATGACCTTCAAGATCCGCCGACTCCAGTGACGACGAACCGCAGCCAGCAAAAGTGAGCTGGATTTATACGCTCAAGAAAGACGAGTTAGTTAGAGAGCTGAAACAATTCTCTTTAACGACGAAGGGGACGCTACCGACACTAAGGAAAATATTAGTGACATTTTTCCGAGAGGGTTATCCCAAGCCAGGAAAAATCAACCCAACACATCTGCTTCTTCCGACCCCGATACCGAACAGTCACCGCATTTCCAACCGCATATACATTCCACCCGGAGGGCCGTTAAAAATTCCAACATTGGGGATGTATGCGATAAAGTCCGAACTTGGAAGCTACAATTCAATGGGAAAACCGACGCCACTGAATTTTTGGAAAAATTATATGAGCTGCAAGAGAAAAGTAATATTTCCACCGCTGAATTATTACCAGCCCTGTTTGAAATTTTTCAAGGCAATGCACTAGCATGGTACCGAAACAACCGAGATTCCTGGACCACATGGGGAGAATTTCTAACCGATTTCAAATTATTTTATCTACCGGCAAATTACCAAGTTTATAAAATTATTTATTTAGTCTAAACAGTAAACCATAAAAGTTGATTTAAAGGTTTTATGCGTACATACTCAACAAATTATTGATATTCCACATCCTAATTTTTTATTCGGTTTGAAATAAAAAACATAAAATACTACCTGTGATTATAATTATTGTTGAACAATTAGAGCGACGAGAAGTATTTAGGAATGAAAATATTTGGAGAAGACAGTTAAGAGGTTCAATGGGTCCATTATAATCTTTACCGGACAAAAAATTTGTGTAATTATTTCGCTTACATAAAAATATTGTATGTAATTTAATTATGTCTATTGTTTGACATTTAAAAGAAAAAGAACTTCGGAAACTATTCAATTCAACATTAAATTATTTTGTGCTTTCTGGTTTTATGCACGGTGAACATCACTGGAATGAGTAGACTTCTTGCTTCAAGTCAACAAACTATTAATAGAGGTATAAAGAAAGTCACATATATTAAAACCTCGCCAACATTAGAGAAAAATATTCCGGTAAATACACACTCATGACAAGAACAAGATTTGTAATCTTCTGCAGTATTTATATTTATTTAATGCATAGGTACCATTATGTTTATTAATATCAATGATTGCTCCTGAAGAAGAATATAATTATGTTAACAGAAAAGGTATCATTCAAAAACTGTTCAAATAGTTGTAGATATATAGAAACAAGTATTTGACACTTCACATTGGACATTGGGTTAGGTTAAATACGTAAAAATAAACAAAACACAAACGCAAACACCTATTTGTAATATTGAAAAGAAACAGCAATAGTCAATACATGTGATAGAAGAAGAGACCAAATCATTTCGGCTAGCCAAGACTCCTCGATATTATATCGATTCGAATGGGCGGGGTTTCGATATTATTTCGATGGCAAAATTTTCAAGAGTACCGATATATTGATATTATTTCGATCTCGATTCAGAATCATCGAATCGACATTTCGGGAGTCCCTGCACTGTTTTGTTCCAGATGTGGACGAAATGGTGTGATGTCCCGCAACTGCAGATGTAACCAGCCTTCAACATCCCCTAATGCAGCCATCACCGGAGCCGATAACCGCCCACACATACAAGTGAAAATAAATAACAGATATATTTCCGCACTTGTAGATACCGGAGCTTTACTATTTTATGTAAGTAATAAGATAGCTGACTACTGCATAGAACTAGGCCTATCGTTCCAAGAGATAGTAACACCGACTACCGTTTTGGCCAATGGTCAAAGAGTATCCGTTCGTGGTGGATGGAGTTTTCCATAAATGAAATCAGTTTTCCATAAATGAAATCAAGTTTTCCCAATTAATACATCACCTACCTGACTTAACATCCGACATGATAATTGGGATGGATATATTGAGTCGCAACAATTTTAGGATAGACTTATTAAGTAATACTATTTACTTAAACAATAAAGAAGTTCATATGGCACCACCGACAACCCCGTATACTCCGGTGGGAGAACTTTCCCTACAATTAACCGCAGATGAAGAAACCCGATTGAGACAATTCCTGGAGGAGGAATTACCCCGTTTTGCCGACATCAAAGGTGCTACGAAGTTAATCCAGCATCAGATCCGCCTTTCCCAAGCAGAACCGATTAAACAACGATACCGTCCGCAGAACCCCCGAATGCAAACAATGTCGTCAACCAGGAAGTTGACGACATGCTGGAACAAGGAATAATCGAGCCGTCATCTAGTCCATGGAGTTCACCGGTAGTAATAGTCCGGAAAAAGGATGGAAGTCCCAGATTTTGCATCGACTTCAGGAGAGTGAACGAAGTCACAGAGAAAGATGCGTACCCCCTACCGTACATAAATGCCATCCTGGACAAACTACGCCGAGCCCGGTACATCTCTAGTATCGACCTGAAACAGGGGTACTGGCAAATTCCCCTGTCACCCGAAAGCAAACCTGTCACCGCATTCACTGTCCCCGGGAGAGGACTGTTCCAATTCAAAGTAATGCCATTTGGATTGCATTCCGCACCTGCTACGTTTCAGCGCTTGTTAGACCGCATCATTTGTCCCGAACTAGAACCGCACGCATTTGCGTACCTTGACGACATAATTGTTTTGGGGAAACATTTGAGGACCACCTGAAAAATCTAAAAGAAATTTTCCGCCGACTACGTCTGGCCAATCTGCAAATAAATCCAGACAAATGCCAGTTCTGCCGGAAATCATTGAAGTATTTAGGCCACTTAGTGACCGCTGAGGGAATCCGCACCGATTCAGAGAAGGTGGAAGCAATACAGAAGTTTCCAACCCCGAAAAACGTCCGAGATGTCCGCCGTTTCTTAGGTACAGCCTCCTGGTATCGTAGGTTTGTACCGTCATTTTCCGAAGTAGTCGCTCCGCTGACACGACTACTCAAGAAGAATCACCGGTGGAAATGGACTGAGGAACAAGAACAAACTTTTACCGCTTTGAAGAAGTGTCTCACCGAAACCCCGATATTGACCTGCCCCGATTTTGACCTACCGTTCCGTCTACAGACCGATGCTTCCGACATTGGCCTAGCCAAAATGTTGAGGGATCCGAACATGTGGCATATGCTAGCCGCACCCTCAACCATGCCGAGAAAAATTATTCCACCACTGAAAAGGAATGTTTAGCCATCGTGTGGGGAATTGAAAAAATTAGGCCATACCTGGAAGGCTACCGTTTTACCGTCATCACCGACCACCAGTCACTCCGTTGGCTTCACTCCGTCAAAAGTCCGACCGGCCGCTTAGCAAGATGGAGCATATATCTACAACAATATGACTTCGACATCCAGTACCGCAGAGGAGCTTTAAACCGGGTAACTGATGCGCTATCTCGCCAATCCCTATCCGATTCTTCCACCGAAAGTGCCACCGAACTATGTGCTTTAGAGGGAGCACCAACGTGTTCTTGGTACCGGCTCAAAAAGGAAGAAGTCGAAAAGAGTCCCGAGGCATTCCTGGATTACTGTATTCGTAATGACCGGCTATACCGACACATTTGGGATTCTAGAGATCTAACCGAACCGGAACTCAGCGACCCGTGGAAACTGTGTGTACCGAAGGCAACGAGACCAACCGTGATGAAAGAAAACCATGATGTTCCAACCGCAGGACACATGGGAATTGCCAAGACTATTGCCCGAATTTCCCTGCGATATTATTGGCCTGGCATGTTCCGAGAAGTCACCAGTTATGTTAGGTGTTGTCTACAATGCCAGCGTTATAAAATATCGCAACAACAAACAGCGGGGAAAATGCAACCGTCCGTAGTCCGACAACCCTGGGAAACCGTTAGCACCGACTTAATTGGGCCACTACCGAGGTCCAATAAGGGCAATCGTATTCCAGGACCGCTTTACCAAATGGGTTGAATTCCGACCACTCCGAAGTGCCACCGCCCGTAACGTTACGCAAGCCCTCCATGAGGATATCATTTGCCGTTATGGATGCCCGAAAGAGATTATCAGTGATAATGGAACACAATATGACAGCCGGTCATTCCGTTCCTTATTACGAGACCTGGACATACGACACCGTTTCACTCCACCCTACACTCGGCAAGTCAATCGTGTCGAGAGGACAAACCGCACTATCAAGACCATGATAGCGCAATTCTGTGAACAGGATCACCGCCACTGGGACTAACATCTAGCCGATTTCAAGTTTGCAATCAACAGTGCCCGTCATGAATCCACTGGATTCACACCCTCCTTCCTGAACTTTGGCCGAGAGTTGGAAGTACCGAAGGCATTGTACCGCAACGAGGAACCTGTCCCAGAAGAGGAGCCGTCCGACGCCGACCGCGAGATCCGAAGAAACCGACTATCAAAGCTGCAGGAAGTTTTTGACTTAGAGTGAATTTGTCTCATGCCTTTAACTCACAAAGTCATTACTATAATCTCCGCAGACGTGACTGGCGATGTCACGTAGGAGACCGGGTTATGAAACGTGAAAATCCGTTATCATCCGCTGTTAAAGGTTTTGCGGCAAAACTAGCACCGACATATTCCGGACCGTACACCGTGGTCAAAGTCGTCTCACCTGTAGTTTAAAACCTGAAATACGACACCGGGAAAAGAGTAAACAGGATCCATGTCAAAGATTTGAAACCTGTACCGTTCACGACCGAGCCGAAAATACCGTAATCAAAAATACCCGAGGAGAGAGTTCAAAGTCCGAAAAATTCTATGAATCGTTAAATTTGCTATCTCCTTATGTTCTATTTTTTAGCGCTCGATGAGACCAGCAACCAGCCACCGACCTATGAGGGGGATGGAGCACGAACGCCACTCAGCGTTCCAAATGTTTACGTTTTGAATCCCCGACCTGGAGACCAGCCCGACCGTGTCCGAACCGCAAACTATGATCGACTCTGGGGCAGTAGAAGGCCCGACATTGTCCCAACACTTGAAAGTCGCATTAAACCGCCGCCGACTATTAAGCAGCGCACCGCCACCTCCGCCGAAGGCGACACCTCTCTACCTGCAGTCCGAACACCGAACTCGTTTTGATAAGGCCACCCAGACCGAAGACACCCCGACCGAGGAGAGTTAATTAGAAAGGGAGTTTTTTTCGTTTGTTTTTTTTTCTCTTAATTTTGTACAAGGTCTGCACCCCGCAATAAAGAGTATTGTGGTTCCGGGGTTGACACCTTCTTTCCGTAGAGTTTTTGATTTTAAATTTTGTTCTGTTGTACAAAGTTTCGAAAAATAAAATAAAATTCTTTTATTTTATTTTTCTACTGAAGTAAGGGGGGTGTAATGAACCTGTTTTATTTTTTGATTTTATTATGTCTGAATTTAAAAATATTTCTTTTTATTTCGGATTATTTTACCCCGGCGGCGAGAATTATTGATTTTTATACATATATATCAAATATCCGCTCACGGGTCCGACCGGCCGTTACCCCACTCTGGCAAGCCGTTAGTCACGTGGTCACCACGACTGGTGTCAATCCGGTGGGGATTTGGGCAACAAAAGCCCTCGACATTCCCCGAAACCGGCAGTTCATATCCAGAACTCAATACCGATCAGACGTCCACCGCCAGCAAGTACTCTCCACCGAAGCCAGCCCGGAATAACCAGTGAACCCAGTAAGAATTATTTTCCTTTATTATTATCCGTTCCAACCGGGTACAAGTCCGAAAAGATTTGTACGCTTTAAGTGTGGAATTACTGTGGGCCCGAGAAGAATATTCTTGGTAACCCGCACACAAATTCCACCGTCCGTCTCAACCCGCACGACAGAGCAATCGTTGGATTCGGAGTGTATACCCAATCTTGACGAAGCCTGCGTGTTTACTACAGCGTTGCTTGGTGTCCCGCACCCTGATGTACGCTGAGTAATAGGGGATATGTGAACTAAGACCTAGAGGTTCGGCGTGTACACCCAATCTCCGGGTCGTTCCATATAGTATACGTACGTTTCTCCCTGGTCGGCGTGTATACCCATCAGACCGAGAAGCGTTGTATACTGAGAGTCCGACAACATCGGTCACCAGGACGTATAAAACTTAGAGGCCAGTACGAATTGTAAGGCGAGATACTTCGGATCCCGTTTTACCATCCTATTTTTCCGCCTTGCACCGCCTGGGTTTTCTTCGCTGGTTATTGCTACCGCTTACTGCTTACCGCTTACCGCATACTAATTTTGCATTGCTTGCTAGGCCGTAATACCGATATTTGACCGCCGACCTGTTTAAAATAACTCCGAAATAATTCCGAATAAATTTTGATTTATTTTCAGAATCAGCGGGGACCAGTAAAAACGTCTACAAATAATTTACTATCTTTTTATCAGACCGTTTAAAATCACCTTTTTCTTTGTTACTTAAAAACCGTCTACTATTGTAGAGTAATAAATATTTTATTTAGATTCCGTTCGTAAATATTTATTTCTTTTCTAAGGTGAAAAAGAAAATTGTTAAAACCAAGAGTCACAACTTTTTAGTTTTGTCTCTCTAGCAGCGATCTTGTATATAAATTATTGTTTAATGAATTTGTAAATAGTTTCAGTCACTTAGTAGGGGGTAGGAATAAAATTGACACAATTTGTATTTGTACTAGGTATTAATATTTTCCCTTTTGAATAAATCTAGTAAAACTTAATAGGTTTATTTCTTTCACCGTCGAGGTAAACTGATAACATTCCGAAACAGCAAAAACACTGATATTGTTTTGTAGAGCTCCCGTTAAATTTCATAACTAAAATAAAACTACACTAAGAAAACTACTCCCTGCCGTACTCTCTGCCGTTTTCTCCTAAAAGAAATTCATTTGACCCCTGGAATTTATTTTCTTCACTGTAGCTACCTGTGCACTTTACTCTAAACCGAGGGTAAGGGTTACGTGGAGTTTCCCCCACGTAAAANTTAATAAAAGTAGATAATTAAAGAAATAACCCCTCAGGTTACAGGGTATTGTATACAGAAAATGAGTTTACCTGCTCCCAGTACAGCAAATAGACTATTAATGCATTGTTTTTACGGAAGTGAATTTTATTGTAGTCACACGTCGCTGTAATTTGTGTGTAGAACGAAATGGCGGGCATTTCGAAAGCTCCTCTGTGGTCTATTTATACAATAAGCTGTTTTTCCTTACCGTGTTGTTTATTTTTTTTATTATCGTACAATAATCTCTGTGAAACAAAAAGTTTTATTTCTGTCTAAGAGCTAGGAAAAAAACTAATAACAAAAAAGTTGTATTTTTGATAGCTAAATCTGAGAAAAATTTCAAACTTACCAAAAAGCAGTGGCGTACCATATATTTTTCTATTTTTATCAAGCTGGTATCTTGTTGCGACGCCACTGGAGAAAATAGGACAAATTAAATTATGTGAGAAAATGAGTATTATTATTACAAACAAAGCTGCCAAGTTTCAACAAAGTCTAAAAAGGGGTTTTCGTTTTACGAATAAAAAATCTATTCTCATTTTAAACTTGAAGACTCTGTAAATCGAAAACGACGCATCTATACATATATGTTTACATGAACTTTTTTTTAAAGGGCTTTTAGTACAAGTTGTGAAAGTCCTACTACAAAAAATGCGGACACCCTGTATATGACTATCTTATGGGATAGTGCCAAAATCTTTACACAACATAAAGCGCTGTGCTAATTTTCTTTCTATACAGGGTGATTCAAAAAACCGCTGACAGACTTCTAGTGTAGATAATACATAAAAAAATAAGAGGAAAAGTTTTAATAAACATAGGGTCGCAAATGCCTCCTTAACGAGATACAGGGCGTCAAAGTTTCTGCAAAATTAAACATTGTCTGCAATAATTCCAAAATGCCTGAACATTTCTATTTCAAATTTGCTATGCGTAGTTAGCACCTTAAGACCAATGTTTGATGTACTGCTTAAAATTTTATGAGCAGCAGTGTCGTAGAGACGGGGTCAACGTGACCCTTTTTTAAAAATATTTTCTACGCCACTGCTAATTTTGTCAAACGGGCACTATTTTCGTGTAAAGTGTTCAATTGTCTATCGAATTGGTCTCTTGCAAAATTTGGATTAAAGCAACCATTTTTAAGAGAAACACCTTTGTAGAAAATTTGTAAATCCAATTTTATTTTCATTCATTTTAGTTTCGCATAGTAGGCTTGTGCTATTCAAAATAAAATTAAACATCGCCTGTCACTAATGTCAATGTGTACAAGTGAGTTAAGTAAACTAGATTATAAGCTTCTTTTTGTCATTTTTACGCTTTAATTTTACAGAAACTTTGACGCCCTGTATCTCGTTAAGGAGGCATTTG